>NC_143552.1:28837500-29141166 GCF_054136105.1 Typopeltis vanoorti
TGCACGTTGCAATTACTTTTACTAGCCCCACTGTTACACCGGATTGTGGTTGTTTTGCATTTGTAACAAACTTTGTGTTGTGTGCTCTGAAGATGCTGGATATAATACCAGCAAAATATTAGCTTTTAAGTTAATAAATAGTTATTTTCTTATCCATCTGTGTTCATATCAAACCGTGAAATCTATTACAAAAAATGGGTATGCAGTTTCACTGATATATATATAAATGGGTATGCAATGTCACACAACACACACAGCATTTGCTTTTTTGTTTACTGCAAACTCAGGCAGTGTAAGACTGACATTTCCATTGCTATATTCTCAATCCTACAAAGACTTGTTTATTCACTGAATTCATAACCAGATTGATCAGTTCAATCAAAGACAATACAGGAATATTTTGTATCAATCGCAGCATGTTATAAACAAGCTTGTTGTATTTATTATAGGATTTCTGCCATGAGATGTTAATGGGTAACATTTACCAGCAAAGCCTGCTAACACACCATGAAATTAATGCTCAAGAATTACAACTACGGATATGACGTAGACTAAATGTACATGTAGCTACATGTACGTAGACTTAAAAACTTGTTACAATTTTATTAACACCGTGCAACAACTTACCATTTTACCTGAGCTGCTTTCTGATTCATTATTTTTTCTGCACTTGACCAACTAAAACGTACTAACTGAGAAAATCCAAACACAGGATTGACGGTTTCAGAAAGAAAGCGTTTTGTTACAGGATCTGAAATTTCAAAATGACATAAATGCACCAAAGACAAAACTAATTACACAGTAAATTTAGAAAAAAAAAAAAAATACATATATACAGTCCGGTCTCTTTTTATGCGGTAGATACGTTCCACAGAAAACCACATATAAAAAATCGCACAAAAAGACCTAACTTACGTTGGAAAATTAGGGATACGTTCTATAATTTTCCAAAACCGAAGCAATGAATTAAAATAAACCTAAAATCACATAAAAAAGTTTATAAAAATTCAGGGAAATAAGAATGCCTAAATTTGTTTTAAAGCTTTATTCATATAATTTTTATTGAAAAGTAACTTTTTTTTTTCTTACATTATTTCATCAGACTTATCATCACTATTAGACAATATTCGGCACTGTTTGCAAACTGGTGCGAAATCACTTTCATCACCAGAAGAGATGGTCAGTACATTAGATCAGTATGGTAAAGGCAATGGTTCTTCACAAATAGAATTAGCTTAACCTTCGTTCTGTGCTGATTCTTTTTTCTTCTGACAATGAATCAGTGATAAAACTTTGTGATGATGAGTTGACTAATTTGTATACAGCTCGTGATATCCAGACATAGTTCTTTTGCTGATTCTAAAAAAAAAAGCTTTGAAGTTTGTATTGGTTGTTGCAAAGCATAGTAGTTGTTTTTTTTTTTCCAAGGTATCCAAAGGCATAGTCAGCTAAAGCTGACTGACCACACTCATGGCAGCTAGGTGGATGTTAGTAAATCTCCCAGTTTGACATAATATGATGATAAGTTGTAAGAATAAGGAACTTAGTAAATACCTGCAATAGAGAGGGGTGGTAGGGTATCTTTGAGACTGCAGAATGAGGGTAGCCAACTGCATATGAGGTTTGAATGTAGTGCAGAGGTTGTACTTTCTTTTTTTTATTTAGATTTTTGGCTAGTTTTTCTGAGGAGCCCTGGATATAAGGAAGAATGATGACATTACTGTAGTCTGAGAGGGATGCAAGGAACAATTAATTTGTTGATTTTTTTTGTACTGTAACCATTAGAAAATAAGGTCTGGCAAATAAATGAGAGTTCAGCTATAAGAGAAGCCTGGGTAGAACAGAGACTGGAGGCAGTAGTGACAAGATATTTGATAACATCATATTGCTGAGAATAGAGGAGGAGGAGGGGGGGGGTTGATGGAAAAGTTTATATGTGGGTGGGTTTTCTGTAAACTGAGAAAAAAGGGTGCCATTGGAAAGACATACAATTAGAGTATCTAATTGTATGTCTTCCCAAGGCAGGCTGTTATTTTCTTCTACATCTATAGTGAATTGGATTCTGGGGTGCTGTCTGTTGAGATGGGGGAGGAAGGAGTCTAATCTAATGTGTCTGAGCCATATAGGGAAAACATCAGTGTAACTTAGCTAGATAGAAGGTTTCAGAATAGCAATATTAAGAGTATGTTTTTCAAAAGGCTCTACAGAAAAATTGGCTAGAGGAGGAGGAGAGTCCATAGCTGTACTCTCAATCTATTTATATAAATAGTATCTTTTCAAGTGAAGCCATCACTTGGAAAGATACTATATCATTACACAATATCATTATCGTTTAAAACTAAATTTTGGATTAAAGATTTAAAATGAGTGGAATTTTTTTATATAAGACAAAGATTGACTACTAAGTGAGATTTAAGGATTTAGCTAACTTAAAAGAGGAGGAGTTTAGTAGCATGTACTAGGGACAGTACCATACACTATGTTGACAAGTATTTGACCACCTAGTTGTGGTATAAAAAAAAAAAAATGCATTTCAATTCATAGTGGCAACTTGGACCCTTTGAACTGAATGGCAACAACTATCCTTCAGGGCATGCTTTCAACCAATTTCTGATATATATCACAACAGGAATATTCTGTCATTCCTCACACAAAGCTACCCTGCTGCTGATGCCAATGACAGCTGCTGTGGTCTGGAGCGAATCTGGCATTCCAATTCATCCCAAAGATGCTTGATAGGGTTGAGGTCTGGTCTCTGAACTGGCCAGTCCAACACTTCAATGCTGTTTTATTTAAACCAGTCTCAGACATGCAGTGCAGTATTGCATGGAGCACTGTCATGCTGAAACATGCAATGGTCACTGCTGAAGCACCTCCACAACATCAGAAGCATCAAGTTGTTCAGTCGTCCACCAATGGACCAAGCCTCATCCAACTGAAACTTATCCATACCACTACCGAGCCTCCACTAAACTTGACAGTCGGAATGATGCAATTTTGCCAGAACCATTCCCCAGGTAATCTCCAGATCCAAACAAGACCATCAGTGTGAAACATTTGGATGCATGATTTGTCACTCCACAAAAGCCTTTTCCAATCATCTAAAGTCCATAAACAGTGCGAAAGGCACCAGTCCAAACGTCATTTGGTATTGAGGAGGGTTGTGTGTGGCTTGTTCACAGATGCTCTGCCATGGTAACATAAGACATGCAACTCTTGCAGACAGATGTCCCTACAGCATTCTCCAGGTCGACTGCGAGGTCTGCCATTGATGATGCTCAACCATTCCAAGACAGCTAGTCGATCTCAGTCAGTGAGTGTCGGTGGCCTTTTCCTGCAGTGGTAGTACCATCTATGAATGACATGAGCAACAATGGATTTTGGTATACTGAGTAGTCTTTCTGTCACCCAACTACCATCCCACATTGGAAGTCTTCATTTCAACTGAACATGGCATCTTGACACAGAGTACAGTGCAAAATATGCAGCACATCCCACCTTTCATTACCAGACTTATGCAGACACACTCTAAATATCTGCATGTGATAGGATCTGAAATTTGCATGGCATGTAAGGTGTACAACTACTTTTGTCAACATACTGTACATCTAATATCAAAAAGATCAAATTAATTGTTCATCATATCTCTCTCAAAACATGCAGACTATAGTAATGTCATTATTCTTATATCGAGGGCACCTCAGAAAAAATAACCAGAACTCTAAAAAAAGTACAATCTCTGCACTGCATTCAAATTTCATTGGAAGTTGGCTGCACTCCCAAGGGTCCTCTACCTCCCTCTCTGTTCCAGGTGTTTACTAAGTTAGTTGTTCTTGAAAATTACATAATGTTCAAACTGGGAGATCTGCTGCCATAAGTAGGATCAGTCAGGTCTAGCTGACCATGCCTTCGATAACTTGCACAAAACCATTTTGAAAAAAATTACTGTTTCACCAAAACAAATATGAACTTAAGCCTCTTTTTAGAATCAGCAGCAGATTTAAAAAGCCAAATGTCAATAAATATGGTTGTTAACCTCCCTACTGGTGAGGTGAATGAAATAGTGAGACCAAATCGCACTTCTCATCCATGTTATTCATCAGGTTACAGAATCGTATCCAGATTTAGCTGGACGTCTATATACAGGGTGTTCGGGATAAATTTGACATATTTATAATTAATTATATTTTTCCGTAAGTTACATGTATTAACACACACTTCTCTTCATTTAAAAGTTTGGACCCTTCTTCATTCATATACAAGATGTCAGAAAGGATGGATAGCTGGAACCCACCTGAATCATGGAAGAGAATAACTTGTATCATGATGATTCGTGCCCGCCATCAAAATAAGGATATTACGACTGCTGCCCAATGCTCCCTGAATACAGTAAAAACAATCAGGCATGAACTAGAGACTTGCAATGGTGACTACGAGGATGTAGCAAGAAGAAAGATCCCTAGCAGACGATCTGATTGCGTTCGTACAGCAGAATTCCTCGCAAATCTGCAGGAACAGGTGTTGAAGAACCCTGGCATTGGAATTCGGGCTTTGTTCGTGGAGTTGCTAACTGTAGTCAAGCCCTGGATAACAAGGGTAGCCAATGGTAGGCCGTATGTATGGCAGCAGGATTCGGCCCCTTGCCACACCTCTGGGAAAAGTCAAAAATGGTTGTCTGAAAATTTCTACGACTTCATCAGTCCAAATGTTTGGCCTCCAAACTCCCCAGACCTTAACCCCATGGATTATTTTGTATGGGGCGCAGTTGAAAAAGACACCAATCGCACTTCCAGTAATACAAAAGCCCAGTTAATGGATAAAATTAAAACAGTTTTTGCGGCCCTTCCCAGGGAGACTGTAGCATCAGCTTGTTCGAGGTTCCGAAGCAGAATTGAAGCTGTGATCGATGCTAATGGTGGTTATTTTGAGTAAATCTTGTTGATAGTATTGTAATTAACTCTGCCTGTAATGTTTTTTTGTCAATTCATTAAATTTAATAGATACAAAGAAGATTTTCTTTTTCCTTACGAAACTGTCAAATTTATCCCGAACACCCTGTAGATGTCATAGCTGGTTGGGGGGTTAAACTTCCCAAGATCTAGGAAATTCTTAGGCCTCCCACCCAACAGTACCCATAGAGGGTACCCCCCATAGACTGTGAAAGCCTTCAAGGTTTTCAGTCTAATTTTTTCGCTTATTATTCTGTGCAATTTTGCATGTGTTGCACAATTTTAATATCATTTTCCTGGTGATATCTTAATGACTGAGATGAAATATAGGATCAATTATGCTTGTATTTATATGCTATATTCATTCATAAATTGAAACCTAATAATAAAGTCTATCACTTTTGCAATATCTTCTTCACACAAAAAAAATATTCATTCATAAATTGAAACCTAATAATAAAGTCTATCACTTTTGCAATATCTTCTTCACACAAAAAAAACTTCTCTGACCACTCCCATCACACTCAGATCCCTAAAGTGTGATGCAGAATGCTTTCCCACTAGTATAATATAATATAATATATACAGCCTATAATCACTTCAATTCAAAAAATGCCAATCCTCACATATTTAGAAATGCAGAAATGGCATTAGTCCCTCTCTATCCACATTTATCAGTTTGAATATGTCAAACTGTTCAAACCAATATGCATGTACTTAACATGCATATTGGTTCGTCTCTTTTCTCCAAATTTTCCCAGAACATTTCTGTATGTCTTGTATTCTTTTCTTATTCTGTAGTTAAGATCTTCAACAAGAGCTACCTTTTTATTTATTATTGCTATTATCACACCCTCCATGAGTCGGCATTCATTGTGGGAGGGTCATTAACAGACAACATATATTTATCATACTGAATCTTAAAATCCTTAACATTCCCTGCATTAACAACATATTCCAGTAACATGTTCCATTCAGCCACAATTCTACATGTAAAAAATTTACTCCTCACATCCCTCTTCACCACACACACTTACATAACTTCCAAGGATGACCTCTGGTTCTTCCTCTCTTGCCGTCTACTCTTTTTATACTCTTTTTATAATCCCCTCTGGATTACTCTGAAAAAATCCTCTCACTAACTAAATGTCTATCACATCACCTCTTTACCTCCTATCCACCAAACTTTGCAATCCATATTCCTTTAACTTCTCTCCAGAGCCCAGATATCGTCTTAGTCACTCATCTCTGGACTCTCTCCAATGTTTCCACATCACAATAAAAAACAGGTGACCAAACGTGAATACAGTAGTCCAACCACTTAACCTTACATGTTAGTGTACTTTTTATCAGAGCAGCAATACAATATGCAGTCTGCAACATTTGTAATATGTCCTCTAAACTTCAGTCTACTGTCAACCATCATTCCTACATGCCAAATCTTATCCACCACCTGCAGGACAGTATCATCAATATAGTACATAGCCTTAATATTAAAACTACAACCCCACTCATTTGTCCAAGCCGAAATTCTATTCAAATCTTCCTGAACGGAATTAACATTAGCAGTACTATTTATGATTCTTCCTAACTTTGCATCATCAGCAAACAACTGAAGATCTTCAGTCAATCCACATGATATATCAATTACAAACAAGATAAACAGCAAGGGCCCAATATCAGAGCTCTTGGGTATGCCACTACTGGTCATCCTCATTTTTTGAGACACTGCTCCATCATACACAACTTGCTGGTATCATTCAGAGAGCCAATCTTCAATCCATCTAACAAATATACTATCCATTCCCATCCTCTGTAGCTTGTACACTAACTTATGTGGTAATCTATCAAACACTTTTGCAAGGTCCAAGAATATCCTGTATATTATTATCACTGTACTTTAATTTCCTCTGCTTAAAAACTGATTTTCTCCAGCCCCACTCTCCTAACAGCAAATTCATCCTCCTAGGAGATTTTAATGTCCATAACACCAACTGCCTTTCCTCCTACAATTGTACGATCTTGCAGGCAGAGATGCTGAAACATTTGCCATGTTTAAGCATCAATGACCTTATACAACTTGTTCACATGCCAACCAGAATATCAGATAACCCAACACTCCCCAAATACCCTAAGATCGCTTCCTTCCCAATGACCTTTCCAAATACACAATGAATGTAGTCAGCCCCCTGTGTAATTCTGACCACAATTTAGGGCTCATCTCCTTCCCCCATGCAACAATGCTTACATATCACTCCCACACAATAGTTTAGTGCATAATGGGACAGCCACGAGACTGCTATGCTTCATTCCCATGGTTGGAGTATTGTTTCCAGTCTTCCAATCCAAACATATGCACTGAACGTATCACCAAAGTAATTCTCACCGGCATGGAAACATACATTCCCCACATTACTCTGAATTGCAGTCCCCTATCTAAACCATGGTTCTCCAAAAGATATGCCAAGGCTATAAAAATGAAAAAAATCAAGCATACCACAACTGGCTCAAATCAAGACCCTTCAGTGCTTATAAAAATGAAAAAATCAAGCATACCACAACTGGCTCAAATCAAGACCCTTCAGTGCTTATACTGAAGCCCAAAACCGATGCAAGAAAACTATTAATGCTTCCAAAACAGAATTTAAAAGGGCAAAAAGCAGGAAACTTGCAGCCTACCCAAATGGCAGCCATGCCTTTTGGTCTCTTGCCAAAGCAATTGGTCGTCACTTTTGTCCTACACTATTCCCACCCCTATCATACCAAGATGGCTCTATTGCATCATCACCCACAGAAAAAGCTAATCTCCTGGCTTCACACTTTGCCTCCAATGCATGCATAACTGACAACAGAAAATGTCCCCAATACAATTGCCACCTATATCCTTTTTCCAGAAAGAGATCAGAAAATACTGTCTAAATTAGACACAAAAAAATCTCCTGGCCCTGATGGCATTCCTCCACTTGTCCTGAAAGTCTGTGCACCAGAACTGACTCCTATCCTATATCCTATTTGATGGTTTATTCCATCACTTTAGATAGGACTGAGGTCAGTAAGATAGGCAGTAGTTAGATAGCAGTGATTTGTCACCCTTCTTAGGAATGGGTTGAATATATATAATCCAATTTCCAGGCTTTGGGATATATATATAACAGTGGAGTAAAAGAGTATGTGCAGGCAGCATATACTCTTTTACTCCACTGTTATATATGTTATATATATCCCAAAGCCTGGAAATTGGATTATATATTCAACCCACTCCTAAGAAGGGTGACAAATCACTGCTATCTAACTACTGCCTATCTCAATGACCTCAGTCCTATCTAAAGTGATGGAGAAAACCATCAATTCTCAACTCCTACACTACCTTGAAGACACCCAGCTATTAAGCGACCACCAGTACGGATTCCGTCGCTGCTGATCAACAGGAGATCTACTGTCATATATCACCCATCTCTGGACAAATGCCATGGAGAAATTTGGCGAATCTCAAGTGGTCGCCAAAGCTTTTGACAGGGTCTGGCACAAAGGCTTACTAAGCAAACTCTCATCATTTGGACAGGCAGTTGGACTGCCAGCTTTCTGTCTGGATGTGCAGTGTGTGAGAGGGTAGACAGTTCCCTATCCTCTCACATCCAACTAATGCTGGGGTTCGCAAGGTTCGGTTACCTCGACACCCCTCGACACCCCTCTTCCTTCTGTATATCAATGACCTACTTCAGTTGACCTCCAACCCAATACACAGTTTTGCAGATGACAGCCCATTGCAGTCCTCCCTTTCATTTGACAAACCTTATTCTACACAACTCCCTTCAACCCACAGCACATTGCACTCTGCCCTTTCATTTGACAAACCTTATTCTACACAACTCCCTTCAACCTACAGAACATCAACAACCACTGCCCTCAATTCTGACCTAAAAGTCATCCTTCAATGGGCTCAGATAACCTCGTCAACTTCAATGCTAGTAAAACCCAGTTCTGTCTTATTTCTCACAAAAAAGAACCATTTTTCCCCAAAATATTATTTTTGATAACACTCAAATTTCCAGACAAGATGAGATTTCTCTTTTTCTATCTTATTTCTCACAAAAAAAGAACCATTTTTTCCCCAGTATTATTTTTGATAACACTCAAATTTCCAGACAAGATGAGATTTCTCTTCTTGGAATTACCCTGGCATTAGGCCTCTCCTGGCAAAAACACATCACAACCATTGAACTTCAAATTTTGCCAAATTTCTCCATGGCATTTGTCCAGAGATGGGTGATATATGACAGTAGATCTCCTGTTGATCAGCAGCGACGGAATCCGTACTGGTGGTCGCTTAATAGCTGGGTGTCTTCGAGGTAGTGTAGGAGTTGAGAATTGATGGTTTTCTCCATCACTTTAGATAGAAGTAGTTAGATGGCAGTGATGTGTCACCCCTTCCCACAGCCTTATGAACATCTAACCTAATCAACACTTGATTCTTTCACTTCCAATTCTTCTAATACTTGCCTTCCTTCTACATATTGCACAGCAACATTTACAACATCATGATGTACACTATGAAGTGCACAATCAATAATTCCACTGCATCCATCCTTTGCAATGGCCACTCAGCTGCCTTGACCATCCACCAGTGTCAACCTGGCATAAGTATTCTTCCTCTTGCTTGTCACATGGCAGAAGAATTCCCTTGAGTTAATCTTGGTTGGGCCATCCAATCTCTTCTCATATTGCATGGTTGTTTTCTTTACCATGCTTTGTCTTCTTAGCCTGCACTTTATACTCTTCATGGATCTGATTATAAAAGAAACATCACCAACCACAGCAACATTTACAACAGCATGATGTACACTATGAAGTGCTCAATCAATAATTCCACTACATCCATCCTTTGCAATGGTCACTCAGCTGCTTTGACCATCCACCAGTGTCAACCTGGCATAAGTATTCTTCCTCTTGCTTGTCACATGGCAGAAGAATTCCCTTGAGTTAATCTTGGTTGGGCCATCCAATCTCTTCTCATACTGCATGGTTGTTTTCTTTACCATGCTTCGTCTTCTTAGCCTGCACTTTATACTCTTCATGGATCTGATTATAAAAGAAACATCACCAACCTGCCAACAAAATTAAAATGAGAAACAATATTATTTGATGGCTAGCTGGAACAACCTGGGATTGTGGTGCAGAAGTCCTAAGGTCGTCTGCACTAGCCCTCACATTCTCTGCAGCAGAATATTGTGCCTCTGTCTGGGAAAGAAGTGCTCATACTAATATTATAGACACTCAGCTAAACTACCATGCACACAATTAGTGGGGACAGTGAGAAGCACCCCTCTCTCCTGGCTGCCTGTCCTATCTAACATTGCTCCACCAAACATACGGAGAAGACAAGCTTAGTTTAAAGAATTTAATAAAGCAAAGAGCAACCAACTCCTGCCCTTGCACAAGACTCTTATAAATCCACCTGGTCTTCACCTAAAAAAATGTAGAAAGCCTCTCTGGGCCATGGAAAGATCCAGACATGTGGAAATGAATACTGGTCCAACAAACAGCTTCCTAGTAGAAGAGCACTGTTGTCTGCAGCCAGGTTTTGCTCTTCCTAGGAAGATTTGGTGTTCGATCAACAGGATCAGAACTATCCACGGCAGATGTGGCTACCTACTACATAAATGGGGGGGGGGGGGGGTGACCACCCTTATTGTGATTGTTCTCCCGTGGCTCAGACGATTACTCATATTGTGAATGTGAATGATTACCCAAGGTGCCAATTTCACGGTGGTGGCCTACTGGACATCCATAAGATGACGGATGAGGCCTTGGATTGGCTTTCCAATCTAGACATTGACCTGTAGTTGGTATGCCGGTGGTTATGGAGGAAACAGAAGATTCAAGGTCCCGTTCACCATGAAGATGTTATTTTCATAGCTGCTTTCATAGTCCTCATAGTATTAGCAGAACTCCTCGTGCTAGAAGATGGTGATGCAAAGTATAATGGGATTTCTCTAACGGCTCAAGATTTCACAAAAGTCACAACTGCTCTCTAATAAAACCATGGATACAGCTACATTTGTGTTAGGATGCATTGAGAGAACATGCAGTCTTGTCATATTTGGTGCAGTAGGATGATAATTTTCCCTGACTTCATTATAACCCATTACTTTTGCTTTTTTTTTTTTTTTTTTTTTTAAAAAAAGGAAGACTTGGAATGCAGTTCGTTCCTTTTATGTAATGAACTTTTACATATTAAGATTTTCATCATTTGTTTCTGGAGATTGTGACTGTACATTTTACTTGTCAGTTTCACAAAGCCATATGCGTAAATAAATAAATGGATTTGATTGCCTGCAACAATCGTCTTGAACCTCCACCATGTTTTCTTTTCAAGACAGCTTTCTTAACTTATGCTCTCTGATGACTCAAAAAATTCCTGTACTTCTTCCTTCAGTAAGAGACCACATGCATTAATAGGTCTCATCATTCATTCCCCAATTTTGAAATTTGCCCACATCATTCTACTTGAAAATGACTGTCATTACAAATTTATCTTTGTTCATGCCATAGCTACTATTCCGTTTTCCTCATCACAACTGCCTGAATAATATATCGTTTAGTAGAATCTCATTAAAAATTTAATGAGATTCTAATCGAGAAAATTTTAATTTAATTTTTAAAATAAAATTTCTTTCTTTGCATTACATTATATTTATGTAAAAATCTCACCATTAGGATAACCTGAACCACATTCCTTTGCAATGTCTTGACCTTCAATAAATTTCCATGACTTAAGAGCATGATCTCTAGTTACCTAAATTCAGAAAATATTTCCAAATTATTAAAGACTTAACATTAAAATTCTGGCATATAAATGCTAATACTATACTTTATGAATAATACAAAAGCTATAAGCAACTAGTCAACCCCACGAAGACCACAGGAATAGTTTACTTTAATTAAATAAAAATTGCTGTAGGGAAATTTCCTTTACACAGAACTAAACCACTGGACTTACTAGTATTTTATCATAGCAAGGAAGTTTACTGTAATGCTTGCCATAGGTGAGAGCCAGCCCATTTTATTTCAATGCTAACTTCAGATTGGAACTGAATGGAATTACACGCAAGGCAACTATGAACATGAGACTAGTATTGTGGCTGTTCTTCAGCTGGTCTGGCTAATTTGTAGAGAGGAGAACTCAGTTTCTGGGAGGAGAAATCCCATTACCTCTGTATGAGACAAACATCTGTTCAAGTAAGTCTTTATCAAGATCCATGTTTCTACATGGGATTCGAAATTAG
The DNA here is from genome assembly GCF_054136105.1 of Typopeltis vanoorti. Taxonomy (NCBI): domain Eukaryota; kingdom Metazoa; phylum Arthropoda; class Arachnida; order Uropygi; family Thelyphonidae; genus Typopeltis; species Typopeltis vanoorti. Next base: position 28,849,736 of record NC_143552.1, read on the forward strand.
GTCTTTCCAACCAAAGGGATGGGGGGGGGGGGAAGATTGAGTAAGGAGGTTTTTTTTTTTTTTTTTTTTTTTTTTTTTTTTTTTTTTTTTTTTTTAAGAGTTGCAGGTTGTAGTTTGGTAATACTTCATGAGGAAAGCTGTTCCAGATGATCAAGGTAAGTAGAATAAAAGAGGAAGGAAAAAAGGAGGTTTAGTGTGTTTGCAGTTGCACTGAAAAGGAATGCAGAGCATCTGCTGCTCTTGTCTTAGGCCCAACAAAAAGTGAAGGAAAGATGGTTCAGTTCAGCGAAGCAACGATCATCAACATGCCTGTAGTCTTCATAGTGAAGAATTTATGGAGACACAACACGCATGTTAGAATAATTACTTTACTTAACATTAAGCAAGTAACAATCGACGTTTTGACCTCTGTATTGAGGTCATAATCAGGAAACATACATATGTACAATATACAAGCTACATGACATTGCACTATACAAAAGTAAAATGAATCTAAATGTTTGTTAATCATTTATCCTAGCTTGTGACCTCTGGTGAAAAAAAAAAAAAAAAACTGAACTACATTAAACAATCTCTACAGTCCTTTTGTATTGAGATTTTCTTCTGACTGGGGGTTGTTCTGGTTGTTATATGGGTTGAAGATGAGTCCTCCACATTCTTGGAATAATTAATCCATTTTTGATCAGATTTGGATGATGTTTTAGCATTTCACAAGCTGCTTTGAATTTTCTTTCATACTAGGTTTTGGTGTGGTGTAGGGACTTAGTGCCTTTCCATTCAATTCTGTGGTATGTTTGGAGTGCATGGTCTGATAGGCTTGTTTTACCATAGTGGAGGTATTTAATTTAATGTGATGTTTGTGTTCATCTTTTCTGATTGGGATGGTGCATCCTGTTTCCCCCCTATATAAGGTAGGTTACAGGTACATTGAATTTTGTAAACCCCTGGGTGGGCAAGGTATGGAAGAGGATCTTTGGAGCTAAGTAAATTTCTTAGTTTTGCCAGGGGTTTGAAGGTTGTCTTGATGTTGTATTTATAACTAAAAGTCATTTACACCTAGTGGGTTTAGCTAGCATTTACTCTGACTAGGAAGAGAACCTGTAGGTAGTTTTTGATATTGAGACGATATATTAACATAAAGAATTTATTAAAAATAAACAATTAAAAAACCCAACAAGTTTCGTGCGTCGTAAGACTTACATCATCAGGGATAATGGTACATAAATAAAAGTTTTACACAACAAAGGCTTATTGACAATTAATTACACATATTGGATGTTTTTAATAACTTCACAACTGTTAAATAATTGAGAAACCAGAATACAAATGATAAATTCGTTACTGTATGCGTGCTGAAACATTGCTAGTTGTTGCACATTCTGTGGTTCACGTGTGCTATATCCTAGGTCCATGGCAGTTAAATTTTTGATGAAGGCAGACCACACTTGATGTAAAATCAAGCCTTGATTTTTATTGCACTGTGTGGAGATCCTAAGCAGTTGTGCAGCTTCTTTAAATTTTCTTGAAACAATTATTATCAATATATAACGTTTGTCTGTTGCCAGAGTACTTGACCAGTAGTGGCTGTGTGGAATGCTAAACTTGATTTGTGCTCCCTTCTTTTTTTTTTGGCCGTGTTTTACATTCAGACATGTGGATCTCTCCCGACCTTCCCATCTACAAGAGCAATGAATCTCACTCATAGACGCTTGGTTTTTTTATGGGGATGATATGGCAGTTTTGGTGGATGTAGGAATCTTGATATTTTTGTAAAGATAGAAACACCACTTTTATGTTGTACTTGCAGAGCATCATGCCATGACACTTTGTCCATGACATTTTTGATGTACAGCAGCGTGATTGCATTCTTGAAATCTTGTTTTCTCCTGGGTGAATAAATATATTATTATAACAAATTTTATAGAAATGGTTGAATAAAAGCGCACAAAACCGTAGACCAGTGCATGATAAAATTCACAAAGAACAATATTCACACTTTGAGGGTAAACTGAGAGAAGAAAAATTAAAAAGTATGAAGAATTCACTTCAAAGTCAACAACAAATATTTTCAAATTTATTTATTTATTTAGCATATGGCTCACACATGAAAAGTTACATTACATTAATCCTTAATATATATATATATATGGACATAGTAATAGACATATGTACAATAAGAAGACATAATACAGTCATAAAAGAGACACTCAAGAATAGGCTACAACTGAATGTCTATGTTGATTATCCAGTCGACTGCACTTGGTGTAGCATGGATGAAGTCTGACAGGTTTCCACTGTATGCAAGTAGGACACATTCTGCTATAATATGATTAATTGTCTGGCGGGGTGATCCACAGTCGCACCTGGGTGAGGCAATCATGCCCCATTTGTAAAGGTGGTCTGCACATCTGCCATGGTTGGTGTGGATTCGGTTAAGGGCAGACCAAGTTTTCCGAGGTATAATATTTTCAAATATATTCATTGTCTTTCATAATATTTTCAAAAATTATGAAAGACAATGAATGAGCAGTGAGAGCCAGTTATGAAATTAGCTATTTACTGGCAAATTCTCTCACAGCTAAATTACGTTGCTAGTTGGGTTGTCATTGGATTGTGTTCGGCGCACTGATTGCTGATTGACTGTAGCAGGCAATTATAAACACATATGCAGGTATGTTGTGCATCACGTGAACAGCTGCTGACCGATAGAATTCATGAATTTCAGCGCACTACCCGCAGCCTGCTATAAATTAACAATGACATACCATGATATTTTTGTAAAGATAGAAACACCACTTTTATGTTGTACTTGCAGAGCATCATACCATGACACTTTGTCCATGACATTTTTGATGTACAGCAGCGTGATTGCATTCTTGAAATCTTGTTTTCTCCTGGGTGAATAAATATATTATTATAACAAATTTTATAGAAATGGTTGAATAAAAGCGCACAAAACCGTAGACCAGTGCATGATAAAATTCACAAAGAACAATATTCACACTTTGAGGGTAAACTGAGAGAAGAAAAATTAAAAAGTATGAAGAATTCACTTCAAAGTCAACAACAAATATTTTCAAATTTATTTATTTATTTAGCATATGGCTCACACATGAAAAGTTACATTACATTAATCCTTAATATATATATATATATGGACATAGTAATAGACATATGTACAATAAGAAGACATAATACAGTCATAAAAGAGACACTCAAGAATAGGCTACAACTGAATGTCTATGTTGATTATCCAGTCGACTGCACTTGGTGTAGCATGGATGAAGTCTGACAGGTTTCCACTGTATGCAAGTAGGACACATTCTGCTATAATATGATTAATTGTCTGGCGGGGTGATCCACAGTCGCACCTGGGTGAGGCAATCATGCCCCATTTGTAAAGGTGGTCTGCACATCTGCCATGGTTGGTGTGGATTCGGTTAAGGGCAGACCAAGTTTTCCGAGGTATAATATTTTCAAATATATTCATTGTCTTTCATAATATTTTCAAAAATTATGAAAGACAATGAATGAGCAGTGAGAGCCAGTTATGAAATTAGCTATTTACTGGCAAATTCTCTCACAGCTAGATTACGTTGCTAGTTGGGTTGTCATTGGATTGTGTTCGGCGCACTGATTGCTGATTGACTGTAGCAGGCAATTATAAACACATATGCAGGTATGTTGTGCATCACGTGAACAGCTGCTGACCGATAGAATTCATGAATTTCAGCGCACTACCCGCAGCCTGCTATAAATTAACAATGAAAGTATAAATATGGTTTACAATTGTTTAGGATCGGATCTAACATTGAAATTGTGAGATAAATTTTTATTATTGCAATTATATTATTATAGCAGGTTGTTGCATCCATATTGTAACTATAAATGTATGAAAATGAATAAATCAAATGTTTAAAATGGATACCGTATTTACTCAAATATAATAAATCTCACTTTTTTCCCCAAAATAAAAGCTAAAAAATTGTGGTGCGAGATTTATGCAGAAATTTTCAATAACTAAACTAAACTGAAAATGGGGATGACTTACCAAGAATCTCCTATTCGCTATTGCTACTTCCAGCCTCGAGAACGGTTTCCTTGTGAGCATTTTCAAAGTCATCAACCCAAATAGCATCATCTTCTTTCCCATTATTTCGAGTAATTTAAGACTTGAGATATGTAATGAACAATCCTTCACGGATGACTAATGAGAAGTGAATGCAGAGCACGAAATAGACAGCAATGATAGGCAAGTAGAGATAGAGCAGCTATGAAGACGTGCATATGATTAGTGTGGTATTAACAAAAGATCACGCAACAAAAGACAAAGGCAAGCTGACAATTTTTGAGTTGAAATGTTAATTCTCTTCAACTGAATTCCATAATATCTGAATCTGAACTGCCATGACAACATTCACTATATATATATGTCTTACTTTTAAGATGTTTATGAATTTTATTGCTGATTTACGTTTGCACTGGCAGGCAGACTCACACATATCTAACTAAAACTATAGTTTTTATTTAGATACTGTGTTTGCCGGTGCAACATATGGTTTTGCTTGAATCTAAACAGCATGGTTAATGTGGGAGGGGGGACACGTGATTCATCAGTTAGTGCTGTTTTTATCCCAGTTGTCCTTAACTGTATACCATTTGTTGAGAAATATTATACAGACAGCAAATGTCTCTGTACTTTATTCAGTGATACAATAAAACTACTTGTTTTTCTTGCATCTGCAGTACAGTGGCTGTTGGGGAGGGCATGTTGTTTACCACAGGGAGGAAGTTATCGCTCCGACGTGAAAGTGTTTGAACTTTTTTTTTTTCATGTGCGATCTATATGCGAAACTTTTTAATTTCTTTTTTCGTAAAGTAAAATCAGGGGTGCAAGGGCAAGTTATATTCAAGTAAATATGGTATTTCTGTTTTATTATAAAAAGCAACCATCCTTTTTTTAAAATCTTTCCTTCAGTTGTCGTGGGACACCACTCTTAGAGGATAAACTCATTCCTTCACTGATCATTCTATTATTGGTTTGTCTAACATGTATGTAATCAGTCTAATAGAATGATTAAGTACATGTCAAGTTTTATTTTATTAGTAATTAATAAAATAATCTGTTCAACATGTGTTTTTGTGTCCCTAAATTTATAAATATGAATACATGTTAGACATATTTTGAAATCTAAAGATGAATCATCAACTAGATTATATGTATTTGGAAATTGTTTCTGAATCTCTTTTTTTAGGTGCATTTCATGAAATAAATGATTCACTGGAATTTGTTTTGCCTGTCCATCCTAATGCATATTATTCCTATTTTCTTGAAATTTATTATTTAGCATATTTTGGTTTGAACTGGAGCATTTTTAATGGCAAGATGATATAAAATTGTACAGACTTCATATCAGTTGTACTGTTTTTCACAACAAATGTTCATTAGAGTCAGTTCTTTATCAGGCCTTTTCTCCAAGTATAAAGCTTCCTTTCATGGGACTATGCAGTTTTCTTATTACACACCATTCCATCATATTTACTGTTTCACTGGAGTATAAATATTCTTACCTTAGGCAATTTTATTATAAGATGCACAAATCGTTTATCAGTAAAACATTTTCTTTCATTGCTTTAAAAACATTGTATCAAAAGTAGAGCCTCTTCAAAAGTAGACCCTGTTGTGTAGTGTCTTATTAAAATCACTTTACAGTTTCAGATTTCATTAATTCCATCACTTGTTCCAAGAAAAATAATTAATGCCACCAGCATCCTTCAGATGGAATCATCCATTTTGCATTTCTTCAATGAAATAGAAGATCTATTTAATATCTCCTTTTATTTATTATTCACTTGTTAACAGTCTTACTTTTCCAAAAAAAAGGATTCAACTTGCTAAGATTCCCTTTTCAGAATTCTCTATTAATTTATTTTGTCAAGTTTTCTTAAAACTGCCTAAACACAAAATTCTTTGGGTCTACAAACTTCCATTCTCTCTTCTTGTTTCCTCAGTACCAAGTATTCTCTTTGTCAGCTATCAGTCACCCATCAACCTCAGTGGCCATGTACACTTGTTCAACTAAACAGCAAGCGAGAAGTTAGTAATGGCTGAAATGCTGTCATCGTTAGTGAAAAGAGAATGTCTTTACAATGAATAACAGATATCATACACTTAACAATTGTTAATTACAATAAAGAACACTGAAATTATTACAACTATCAGATATTCGGTAAGTATATTAATCTCACATACTTCAGATTTCATTTCAACATAAATTTCTAATATTTATAGAAGTAATTGTGAAAAGATTCATAATTATAACTTATGACAATTTATACAATTTATAAGCACTGATATTTTCTTTGAACTAAGGCAAATGCTCTATGCTTAATAATGATAGCCACTTCAAAAATAAAAAGTCAATGAATTTTTATAAAAGAAAAAATGATAGCTAGAGAAATGGTCATGGTAAACAAGGGAGATTAATCATTATTATTATTAACATCTTAACAACCTATCATGTGGTCATATATTGAACAACATATATTGAATCACTCATTTGCATTCCAACGTTTTACTCTCCATGTAAAAAATTTACTCCTCACTTCACTGTTCATCACAGCAGGGATGGCCTCTCAATCTCCTTCCCAAGCTCTGCTTATATATTATCCCTTCTGTATTAATCCTATAAAACCTCCTCACCAACTTAAATGCTTAATCAATATCACTTAATAGATTGACACTTCCTCACTCTCTCTCCCAATCAACGTTCCTTCTTGCTATTTATCTCTTACATAGTATTGTTTAAGGAAATTAACAATGTAGACTACAAAATTATTAAAAATATTTAACTACTACTTCCGATATTTTGCCAAAGTTAAATCGACATCTGCGGGGATTAATACACTGGTATTAAACACATGTACGCAGGCACATTTCGGTAACGAAGAGGGGCCTAAAATTACGCCACCTATTGGCTTTGGTTGAGTGCTCTTGGCTGTTGGGCTGGCTGTCTGCCGATGAGGGTTTACCACTTTTTCACTATATTATTTAAGGAAATTACAACATACAATAGAATATATATTAAAATAAATTTTAATACACTTCCAATATTTTGGCAACATCATGTTGCCATTATTACAGGAACTTAAATACAAGACACGTGCACTCAAGCACAACGCACAGTAAATGAGGAACAAAGCATGAAGCTATTCTTTCTCCCAAAAGTCCTGATGGTGCCCCTAGCGGGCAATGTTGGTATTCTTGGCTGATTGGGCTGAAGGTCTTCTGATGTAGGTTTCCCAAATTTGAGGAAGTCTCATGCAGCCAAATTTGTTGAGGTTCGGATCGTTTCTTAGGGCTGAAGCTGATTCTATGAAAAGCCTTTCATATCTGTATTTGTTACGGTGTATTATCCTGGCTTTCTTCCACCGTATTCTATGGCAGGTATCCAGCGCATGGTCAGCAAGACCAGAGTGGCTGTATTGGTGAAACCAGATGTAGTCCTTGTGTTCTGAAATTCTGATATTTGCTGTCCTGCCTGTTTGGCCAAAGTAGGACAGCTTATAGCTGCAAGGGACCTGGTATACACCAGGTAGGTCTAGGGGGGGGAGGTTGGTCTTTAGTTGAGCGGATAAGGGATGCCAATTTTTTATATGGTTTGTAACAAGAAGTTAAGTTATGTTTTTTAGGATTTTTGTGATTTTTTCCAAGGTGCCTCGGATATAGAGTATGGTGATGGATTTAGAGTAATCCTTGTTGTGAGGGGGAGGGGATTGTGGTTTACTGGTTTCAATATTTTTTGGATTTTTTTTTTTTTGGGGGGGGGTAGCCATTGGCTGAGAAAGTGGTTTAGTTCTGTGGTTAGGGCATTGTCATTCGAGCAGATAAGTTTAGCCCTGTTGTCTAGTGTCTTAAAGACTCCATATTGTTGTGGGGGGGGGAGATTGTTGGTGAATGTATCTGCCTGTATGGGTGGGTTTTCTATATACTGAGAAAACCAAGGTTCCATCAGGCTAGCAGGTGACTAGTGTGTCTAAGAAAGAAATGCAGTTGTTTTTTTTCCTCTTCCAGGGTGAATTTGATTCTGGGGTGTTGGTTGTTTAAATGTGTTTAAAAACAACTGCATTCCTTTCTTAGACACACTAGTCACCCGCCAGCCTGATGGAACCTTGGTTTTCTCAGTATATAGCGCACCCATACAGGCAGATACATTCACCAACAATCCCCCCTCCCCCACAACAATATGGAGTCTTTAAGGCACTACACAACAGGGCTAAACTTATCTGCTCGAATGACAATGCCCTAACCACAGAACTAAACCACATTCTCAACAATTTCTCAGCCAATGGCTACCCCTCCCCGCCAAAAAATCCAAAAAATATTGAAACCAGTAAACCACAACCCCCCCCCTCACAACCATTTCCGAGGCACCTTGGAAAAAAATCACAAAAAATCCTAAAAAAACATAACTTCTTGTTACAAACCATATAAAAAATTGGCATCCCTTATCTGCTCAACTGAAGACCACCCTCCCCCCCCCCCCTAGACCTACCTGGTGTATACCAGGTCCCTTGCAGCTGTAAGCTGTCCTACTTTGGACAAACAGGCAGGACAGCAAATATCAGAATTTCAGAACATAAGGATTACATCCGGTTTCACCAATACCGCCACTCTGGTCTTGCTGACCATGCGCTGGATACCTGCCAGAGAATACGGTGGAAGAAAGCCAGGATAATACACCGTAGCAAATACAGATATGAAAGGCTTTTCATAGAATCAGCTTCAGCCCTAAGAAATGATCCAAACCTCAACAAATTTGGCTGCATGAGAATTCCTCAAATTTGGGAAACCTACATCAGAAGACCTTCAGCCCAATCGCCCAAGAATACCAACATTGCCTGCTAGAAGGCACCATCAGGACTTTAGGAGAAAGAATAGCTTCCTGCTTTGTTCCTCATTTACTGTGCGTTGTGCTTGAGCACGTGTCTTGTATTTAAGTTCCTGTAATAATGGCAACGTGAAGTTGCCGAAATATAGGAATATATTATTATTTATTTTAATGTATATCCTAGTACGTTGTAATTTCCTTAAATAATATAGTGAAAATGCATAACCAACGTCTAAGCCCTTCCATGAGAATGAGGGTTTACCATGTGAGAGGCAGTTTGATATAACCTTATTTTTTTAGATTTGGGATAGTTGGTAAGTGCTGCAAAAGACTCAAAGAAAAGCCTATTGAATTTAAATTTGCTTAGATGGAATAAAGCGGCTTTTTTTTTGTTGTTCCATAGAATCCTGTGCCAGGTATCCATAGAATGGGCTGTTAATCTTGAGCAGCTGTGGTGGTGAAAACAGATGTAATCTTGGTGCTCTGATATACATATGTTGGCTATCCTAGCTGTTTGTCAATGGTACGAATAGTTGCAGCTGCAGGGTCACTCGAGAAGTTGTAGTTGGTCTTTGGAGGGGGCAGATAAGGGTTACTAGCTTTTTGTGTGTTTTTTAAGTGGTCACAAGATTGTGCTTTTTTTAAGATCCTGGCCACCTTTTCTGAGAATGCCACAAATATAGGGGATGGTGATGGATTTGCTGTAATCTATGTTTGGAAGGGGGAGCATGGTGTTAAAATTCTTTTTTTATTTAGTTTATTTAGTGGGATATGTAGCTATTGGCTGAAAAGGTGTTCTTTTATGTGTGCAAGTTCTGTGATGAGTGCAATGTTATCTGAGCAAATTAATTTTGCCCAGTGGAATAAAGTTTTAATAGTTCATAATTGTTGGGAGTGGGGTGATGTAACCGTTGATGGATGCATTTACCTGTGTGTGTACAAGTGGGTGGGGGTTCTGTAGACTGTGAAGGTCAGTTCGTTTGGTTGTTTTGTAACTAGGGTGTCTAGGAAGGCAGATTTGTTACTTCCTATTTCTGTTGTGAATTAGAATCCTTGGATGTTGGCTATTCAAATGGGAATAGGAAAGTTTGTAAGGTGTCCTGGTCCAGTATCCAAATTGGAAGCACATCATCCGCATAGCATAGCCAAATAGTGGATTTAAGGCATTCTTTTCAAATGTCTCCATGAAAAAGTTAGCTTGGGGGGGGGGGGGGGATATGAGTGAGTGCATAGCTCACTTATAAATTCCATTGTGTTCTCTGTGGAATTTTTCTTATTTTTTACTGAAGTGTGCCTGCATGTACATGTATATGCTTAATACCAGTGTATTAATCCCTGAAGATGCCGATTTAACAATGTTAAATCGGCAAAATATAGGAATTACTTAAATATTTTTAGTTATTATCTAGTCTATGTTGTTAATTTCCTTAAATAACACAATGTTGGAGAATCAACGTATAACCCTAAACACCAGGATCATTTATCACTCTGTATAAAGTTCTATTTATAGCACACGGATTTGGCATACACATTTATAAACAGAAATCCTTATATTTCCATTATTTTTTATAATATAAAGATTTGGTCTTGGTAAATATCCTATTTGCTTATTATAGTTGAAAGCTTTTTCCACTTGGTTATACTATAAATTAAAGATACCAAGAAATTATAAACTTGGTTTAATCCTTTATCCAAGAGTAAGCAAGCAAGTCTGCACCTGAAGTATTTTCAGGACTGGGTCAACTCATGGTAAAGGTGGTAACTTTTGGCAACTCATATAGAAAAAGTATGACTTCTGCATTACTATACTACAACCTTGTTATCATCTTTGGGTCTGGCTCCCACTGATGAGACCTCAATAAAGGTTGAAACCGGTCTGGATAGTGACCCTTCCCATAATGCATAGCATTATACATGTCTGCAAGGATATGTGCTTTGTATTATGGGATACTAAGGCAACTGATGTGAAGTCATACCACAAGTTGTCCCAGTCGTGAAAGTATTTCAGGTGCAAACTTGTTTGCGTACACTTGGATACAGGATTAAGCCAAGTATATGATTTCTTGGTATTTTTAATTTATGCTTATTCTTGTTTTTTATGGTCAGAGAGAAGCCCAGTCATTCATTAACAATTATCCCTTCATTTTTTTTCCCCTTAGAGTATCTTTCCTGGAATAATACTTGAACATAACTTCATTGTAATTCGCACATTTTTTTATTTTTATTCTATAAATTAATATGATTAGAGCTCTACTCCAATTATTTAGGATTTTATCTTGTGATCAAGCCTTCTGGATTATACAGTGTAGCGACTTAAGGTAGAGTGTAGTAAATGCAAGATATGCAGAGACAAAGCTATAAAACTGATATGAAATTATAAATAGACGACTTGTGTAATAGTATCTGAAGAAAGTGAAACAATTCTCTTTGATAATTAGTCTATCAATGTTACTTCCTTCATATACTGCACACCAGACTTCTATTCATCACCTATCCCAAAAATACAAAATAATTAAACCTCTATTAACAAGAGTTCTCAACACTAGTCTACTATAGTTTACCAAAAATCTATAAATAAAAGGTGTTCCTCTTCAACTAATCATTGAATATACTCTCCTATCCACTGAATAGCTAAGTTTCTATCACCATTCTTAGGCACTTTTACTAGCCATTCCTATTCTTTTGTAAGAAAAAAAAAACATCCAATTTCTTGGTAAAAATTAAAAAAAAAAAAATCACCTTTATAACCTTCAAATATCATGGTCAGTTGTGGATGTTCAGTCATTATTTATTAATGTACTTGTGACAAGAACTTGAAACTAAGTTCTTGTCACAAGTATTTCTTCTGAACATAGTCAAAATTGATTTTTTTTTTTTTTCATGTTCAGATTACTTTATCTGTAAAAAAAATTTACAAGCACATTGAAGGAACTGCTATGAGGAGTCCTCATTCTCCCTCCCTCTAGCCTTAGCAAATTACTGCTTTGAACATCTACAAAACTTTATTTTCCTCCATACAAACTCAGCCACCTTTCTGAGAATGCTATATGGATGCTGTCTTTGCAATATAGCCATATCTTGAAGCTGTTTTACCTTCAAATCTTAAAGAAAATTAATAGACTATATATATATATACAGGGTGTTCGGGATAAATTTGACAGTTTCGTAAGGAAAAAGAAAATCTTCTTTGTATCTATTAAATTTAATGAATTGACAAAAAAACATTACAGGCAGAGTTAATTACAATACTATCAACAAGATTTACTCAAAATAACCACCATTAGCATCGATCACAGCTTCAATTCTGCTTCGGAACCTCGAACAAGCTGATGCTACAGTCTCCCTGGGAAGGGCCGCAAAAACTGTTTTAATTTTATCCATTAACTGGGCTTTTGTATTACTGGAAGTGCGATTGGTGTCTTTTTCAACTGCGCCCCATACAAAATAATCCATGGGGTTAAGGTCTGGGGAGTTTGGAGGCCAAACATTTGGACTGGTGAAGTCGTAGAAATTTTCAGACAACCATATTTGACTTTTCCCAGAGGTGTGGCAAGGGGCCGAATCCTGCTGCCATACATACGGCCTACCATTGGCTACCCTTGTTATCCAGGGCTTGACTACAGTTAGCAACTCCACGAACAAAGCCCGAATTCCAATGCCAGGGTTCTTCAACACCTGTTCCTGCAGATTTGCGAGGAATTCTGCTGTACGAACGCAATCAGATCGTCTGCTAGGGATCTTTCTTCTTGCTACATCCTCGTAGTCACCATTGCAAGTCTCTAGTTCATGCCTGATTGTTTTTACTGTATTCAGGGAGCATTGGGCAGCAGTCGTAATATCCTTATTTTGATGGCGGGCACGAATCATCATGATACAAGTTATTCTCTTCCATGATTCAGGTGGGTTCCAGCTATCCATCCTTTCTGACATCTTGTATATGAATGAAGAAGGGTCCAAACTTTTAAATGAAGAGAAGTGTGTGTTAATACATGTAACTTACGGAAAAATATAATTAATTATAAATATGTCAAATTTATCCCGAACACCCTGTATATATATATATATATATATATATACAGTGGTGGCTGTTGACAATAGAAACAGGTGGGGTCAGGGGCCAAAACAAATTTTTTTTTTTTATATTTATATACTGGTTCTATTATTGACTTACAGTTATTATTTCTATTACAATAATGTTTAGTCAGACTCCACTGATGCATTGAGCTATTAATTTTTTTAAAATTGGAAAAACGAGAAACGTTTTTCCAATAAACTATCGATTTTGTTCATAGTTAAAATATATTGTTTATGGACATAATAAAAATTTAAACTTTAAAATAAATTATAACAAAAAACGACAACAATAATTAAATACTGAAAACAATACAACAGAACAACAAGAATAAATAATAAGACAATGAAAGAATCACGCGCTATTTACGTACAAACGCAGTAATTGGGCCAGACTAAACGGGCCCCAAAATAATCGTTGTGCAAATACGATCGCTAGTGTACATTCTCATATATGCCCTGTGTTCTACACCAAGAATGGCAACCTTTCCTAGTTTGGGGGCCAAATTATCATTCTGTCTCCAAGTCAAGGGCCGGACTGAATTATTAAATAAAAGAAATTAATACTAAATGAATTAAAACAAGTTGCTACTTCATATTTCATTTATTTATAATATAATGCTTTGGTATAAAGCTCTACGTAAATTTTATAATATAATGAACAACATAAATTTAATGTGAAGATCGGCCTTGTACTCCAACTACGAGACTATCAATATTGACATTAATATTACTTAAGGATAATCGCATAGAATTTTCAAGGTTTTCGTCTGTTATTCTGGTCCAATTTTTGATTTATTGCATTTCATCCTCAAAAAAAAACTGTTCACACATATGTGCTGCCGAAAAGACAAATGATTTTTCTTGAAAAGGGGCGTATATATTTGTATATTTTTCTTCCATCAAATAAAATTTATAAAAATCCGTCAAAGCATTATTGTTAAATTGTGATTTTAGCACTAAATCTGCCTGTGGCTCAAAAAGTTCCATCTGTAAGTTTTCTGGCACATTATTTACATCAGCATCCATTGGAGAAGCAAATATAGCGAATGTGGAGTCTTTGTTTTCGAAGTCGTCAAACCTTGTATCAAATTGCTCTATTAGTGCCTTCATTTCATCACCATAACAATTATAAGGGATATTTTTATGAGTTGCTAGAGTAGGAAAATGATAACAATTTTTAGCTCTTATCTGACTTTCTAACAATCTTAGTTTATTACAAAAAGCTTTGACATGTCCATGCAGTTCATGAATCAACTGTCCTTGTTTTTCAATTTAAGATTCAGTTCGTTTAGGTTACACCTACAAGGAATGCTAAATCAAACACCCACTCATCATCTTTTACTTGGTTAATTGTGTTTCCTTTTATGTCCATAAAATCTGCAATGTCTTGTCTCAGATCATACAATCGTTTTAACATTTTACCTTTACTCAACCACCTCACTTCACAATAATAAGACACATCTTCATAATCCAAAAATAGGTCTGCCAAATACTCCTTAAATTGGCGGTGATTAAGTGCACATGACTTAATAAAGTTAATACTGGCTACTATAACATTTGTAAATTTAATCGATTTTTTTTTTTTTTTTCAGGACATATTATACTTGCAACATCCAGCAGACATTCTTTGATAAATTCTCCTTCACTAAATGACTTAGAATGCTTAGCGATTTTTTCGCTTACCACAAAGCTGGCTTTGACAATGTTGTGGTGCTGGGTTCTTTTGCTTGGTGAACATTTGCTGCTGGGTATCCAAGTTCTTCAACTTCTGTTCGTAGTTGGATAATCCACATGCCTCGAAGTAAAGTGCCTCTTCAATTTGAATTCTTTGTTGACGAATATGGATTCATTGCACAGCAAACATACAGGCAAACCTTTATTCAGAATAAAATAATAATCCTCCGTCTAGAAATATAAAAAAAAATTACGAAAAAAAGTTAAATATGTTAGTGTTATTTATCTACATGAAATATATGTGGATACTAGTCTATTTTCTTTCGGGGAACCCTGTAACCTCTAGAGAACGCGTCTCCTAGGTGGCGGATAGGGGAGTCCACCATGTATGTATGTATGTATGTGTGTGTGTGTATATATGTATATATATATATGGTGAGGTGGTCCGAATATACAGCAATCCCTCGATTAATGCGCCTAATGCATTCTTCAAAACAGGTGCATTAATCGAATATAATAACCTATGGGAAAATGTATAATTTGTTCCTGATTTCTTTTTTGACCCTTAATTTTTTTTTTTTTTTTTTTTTTTTTTTTTTTTTATAAAAGAATTAGGATATGTCTCAGGGCCTAGTTAAAGGAAAACCATGAAGCTGAAAGACAACAAAACATATTCAGAATATAAATTTATTATTCCGCTTCTTAACAAAGAATTGAGCAAACATAGTTTGGCAGGATCTATTTCTTTTTTTCATGCAACTGAAGGTATGGCCCAATTGCCTCTTCTGCAAATTTTACTGGTTCTCTCTTCACTAGGGTCAGTCTCTAAGCATTGCTGCTTAAAACTTCGATTGTACGAAAACTATTTTCAAATTGTTTCTGTGAAACCTCTTTGGTCTTGTGAGTGATTAAATTTTCTTCATATTCTTCAGGATCTTCCTGCTGTGCATCTAAATTTAGCAGGTCGGAATCACTCAACTTCTCCGAATGAGATTTAATTAACCTAAATTCGTTTGAAAAGCTTCTAAAATCATTTGCACAATGTGGAAGAATGTGCTTCCAAACGGCTTGCATATTGCTAGCAGTAATTTCATTCGACTTTGCGACTTTATAACCAGGTACACGACAAGTGGGTGATGGAATAAAAGATCGAATATGCAATTCTATTCTGTTGATCTATTACCAGGTAAATTTAAATATTTTTTTGAGAAATGAGTTAAAAGAACGGTATAAACATAAAATTTGAAAAATCTCACTTATAATTGAGTTTATTTTTATTGTGTAGAATTACGAATTGTATAGAAGTTATATTGAAATTTCCCAAAATGAGTCAGCAAGTTAATAAATATTTATATTATATATTTTCGTTTATATCATATATCAAAATTTGTAGGATCGTTTAAGAAAGAGATGGTTAAAAAGAGTGGTCCGAAAATGATTTAAAAATGAAAAGGTATAATTGCACAGTATTAAAATAAAGAAAAAATATTGTTTTGTTATAATTCATTTATTAATATTATTTTGTAATTAACAAACATTTATAAATGTTACATATATACAATAAAACAAATAAGTATATGAAATTCAAGACAATTTTTTTGAATTTATTAATTCATATTATAATTATATGCAATACCACATAAATATTCTATTATATTTTCCCTATTGTAATTAATAACTTTTTTCAAAATTCTTTGGTCAGCTTCATCGTAACGTCTATGTTTGTGCTCATGTTGAAAACCTGCTACTGCTCTTTCATAATCAACATCGTATTTTTTTTGAATTTTCTGTAGTCCATTTATAAAAATCCATAAATTTGGATGACTTGCGCTGCTGCCAAAGCTCAATTGCAGTTTTCAATGACAGGCTTCCGCAAAATTATTTGTCCTATCGCTTTCATTTATTGTTCTTTGATACACAGATCAAATGTTTTTGTTTCATATAAAATAATTTTGTGTATGTTTCAAGAGTCTTATTATTATTATTATTATTCCTGATACCTCCAAGGAGTCCGAAGACTCATCACGGGAGGACATCTTCAACTGTCTCTACACCTTACCTCTACTACGAATCAACGCCATCTACCGCCCACCTCCAACACCACCACAACTAGTAATTTTTGTCTGTAAATTGCGTGTGTTCTGAAGGGCCGATTTTATTACGTAATAAACAATATAAAACAGGGAAAACAGGACCTCCATCCTTTCTAGCCAAAATAACAAAAATTTGAGCAAAAAGAGGGGGAGAAAGTAAAAATGTGCCGTCCATAAATAATTCATTCATGCTTTGGCTCCACACTGCATGGCTTTCACGACCAAAAATTAATATTCTCATGGAGTCGACCTGTTGTGATCCAGAATCAGCCAATAAAAAACGTTCGAATTGTGATGGACTAAATTCATAATTTAAGTATTCTTCAGGAATAATTATTGTTTCCCTAGAAGCAGGATTAATTGGGGCTTTTAAATTTTTTAATCTTCTTCGTTGAATATTTCTGCACACACTGCTATGATTTGGAAGCATTCCTTCTACTGCAGAAGAAACATTTTGCAGAACTTGAATTCTTATTTGTGATGGGTTGCTCATTGTCGTATCCGCTAATTTTTTGGCTGTTGTACTAACTTCTTGCGTTATTACTCTGGCCACATTTCCAGAACTGCTACATCTGTGTTCCTGTTTTTCAGGAATTAGTGATCCATCACTGACACTTGTCCAGATTCTACCTTTGCATCCTTTGTTTTTATTTTCACATCACCAAAATTGAATTGAACCTTTCTTATCAGTCTTGTCTTTAACATAAAGATACCCATTCCAAGCATATTTTTCCTTGTCTCTTTGACTTAATATTCTTGAATTATCCATTTCTGAAGAATAGAAACAAGAAATATAAATTATAATATAATATGATATAATTAAGAATTTTTTCAGTACTATTTGAAAAATAGTACTGAAAAAATTCATATCAATAGTGAAATATTTCTATATAATTGTACTTAGCAATTTGTTTCATTTGAGAGATAATCAAGAGTTTGAAATTTATTTTAATTAATTTAGATGTCACGTATCCATAGTACTGAAAAATTCTTAATTATATCAATAGTGAAATATTTCTATACTTTTATATAATTGTACTTAGCAATTTGTTTCGTTTGAGAGATAATCAAGAGTTTGAAATTTATTTAAATTAATTTAGATGTCACATATACAATTTAGAATACGATTAAGATTATAAATTTTGAATACATATCTTTTATTTACTGAAACTTGTTCTTTGCACGTGGTAACCGTAATGTTGACACAAATATCGGAAACGATGTAATAAACAAACAACTAGTCTTACTGTTTAAGAGAAGTCAAAATATCTTGCGAATGCATATTATACTAAATAACCTCACACAAAACACCCAAATGATAAATTGCCAAACAAGACACCTTACGCAGCGAAGCTCAGAAATACTTCTTCAGACAATAAAAATAAACTTAATTATAAGCGAGATATACTGTTCTTTTAACTCATTTTTACCTGTTAAAGATCAACAGAATAGAAATGCTTATTTCATCTTTTATTCCGTCGCCCACTTGGCCATCGCCCAGTTGCCCGTGTCCCAGGCTGAGATCCCTCTGATTTGGCTAGAAAAGTCTTGGAAAGCATTCGCTTCCAAAAAAATCTGGTTTCATCAACATAAAATATTTGTTGATCACAACAGTCCCCTTCTTACACAATTTTCTTCAAAATCTCTGGATATCTGCACTTGCAGCTTCGCCTGTGATTAGAACATCATGTAGGCTATTTCTCTTTTTGAAACGCTCAAATCACCCAACACTAAAATGGAATTCTTCTTCTTTTCCATCATTGATAGCCCTTTCTTTCCGAGTTACAAAGAGACAATACTATCGCCAGTGTTTAGCGGGATCCATTTTTGGTTACAATCTTCGATCCATATAAAAAGAAGTCTCTCTAATTCAATCATTATAATACTTTGATTTCGAGTGCATGCATGATGAACTTGAAGCAGCCTTACCTTTCTCTTTATGTTCAGCAGTTCATTCACCCATTTTTGTGTTCTTGTCCTATCTTTGCTCTGGACTCGCCTTGTTCATTTTTCTTTATTATTCCAAGTTTTTCTTCCAATGAGATTATTTTTTGAATCATTTTTACACTTCTATTTTTTGCTCACTAATTCTTTTACTCATGATTAAGGGTTAGGAAAATAATTTAAAATAAAAAAGTAAGGAAAACAATTGCACGAGATATGATCAGCAAAATGCTATGTAAAGCAGATGACATACGTTTAGGCGGTAAATTTGGAACATAGTGTACATGGAAATAGTGTAGTATGCCATTAAAAAATAACTTTGTAAAATGTTTCAAATCAGTAACTAAATTATTTCATCTGGTGAGTGGTTTTTTAAAATAGTTAGCAATAAAAAATGTATAGATCGAAAATGTTTAAAATCTGTAACATTTATTTTTAAGATGTATATAGACACACTAATCGAATTTGGGTATCGAAAAAAAATTACGAACTAATTGAGGGATTGCTGTACTGAATAAGGACTCGTGGCCCAGCAGGGCCAATCATCTTGTTTGTAAGGGAAGTGGCACTCCTGTGGGCCCCCTAGCTGGATCTAGACACTTCTACTTTGAGGAAGATCCACTCGTTTTAATCTTTCCTATAAGGCCTTATCAGCCAATTCTTCTTATTTTATGACCCTTACGCTATTAGAGTACTCGAGCGCCATGGGATCTTTCCATTTCTGACCTTATAACCATGTCCCCTCTATAAACATTTACTATAATTCTACTATAATCTACTCTTTCCCCTTCAATATACCCTATTCCTTCTATGAGTTGAAATTTGGAAGAAGGCTAGTTCAGTAGCCTTAAGGTAGTAGTCCTATCACTGAACTATCCATCGTCAGGCTAGTCACCTGACATGGAAAACATAATTCTACTTTTAAACTGACAGATAAAGGTAATCAGAATGAATCTATGGAAAACGACTGGAATGGAAAAGGTAAAACGAAAATGGAAACGACAAAATATAATACATATAGCAAACTGGAATGTAAGAGGAATAGCATATATAGAAATAGAATTAGACCAAATATTAAATGAAAAATTTTAAAATAGCAGTAATTATTGAAACAAAAAAGAAATTAAAAGGAACCATGAGAACTGAAAATTTTAATGTGATATAGAGTGGAGTTGACAGAGACCAAAGAGCACAAGTAGGAGTCATGATTTAAATTCATAACTCCCTTTCAAAACAATTAAAACATTAAAAATTATGAATGAAAGAATAATAGAAGCTAGAATAAAAATAGATAGAGGTTATTTAACAATAACTAGTTTATATGCTCCAGAAGAAGGAAGAGAACAGGATAATATTGAATTTTATAATCAGCTACAAAATCTTTATAATAAAATTAATAAATAACAATGATTATGTAATTTTAGCAGGAGACTTAAATGCAAGAATTGGAAACACAAAAATTAATAATAATAGGAATATATGGAGAACATGCCCTAAACATGAATGGTGAAAAATTGATTGACTTTTTAGTTTATAATAACCTAAATAAATGAATTTTTTATAAACATAAAGACATACATAAATATACTTAGACAGCAAGAGGATGGAGATCAATATTAGATTATTTTATCTTAAATGAAAAGATATCAAAGTTTTCGTTAGATATTAGAGTTCACAGAGGATATGAAATAAGTGGTGACCACTTCCTCGCTAAAATAAAATTAAGAATACCACCTAAATGGCTACAAGTAACAAGAAACAGAAATAAAATTTAAAACGTTTGTTTATAAAACTTCATTATTAAATGACACAAATATACAACGGTTATATGAACAAAGAATTAACTAGTATCTAGATAAAATAAAACAAAATGAAGAAATTGAAATAGAATGGCTTAATATAAAAATGATACTAAATGCAGCAGCAAATGAAAGTTTAGGAAAGACCAAAAAATTCAAAAGGAAAAAACTGAAGATATGGGATGATACAACCAAAGAAATAATCAAAATGAAAAAAGAAGCTTATCATAAATGGTTAATCAGTAAAAGATTAGAAGATGAAATAGAATATAAAAGATTAAGAGCCATAGCTAAAAGAGAAGTCAGGAAAATACAGAGAATCATGGAACAAATTCGTTTCTAATTTAGAATATTATTTATATAGAATAAGATCCAATGTATATAAGATTCTGAAACACCTAAATGCAGATACTAAAGAAAACATAAAATTAAACACCGAATTGAAATTAGAAGAATTTCTAAATTTCTACACAGAATTGTGGACGGATAAACATTTTAAAAAAGACAACTGGCAAACATTTAATGAAAATGAAAAGGAAATAACTAAAGAAGAATTAGAAATCAGCCTGAAAGAAACAAGAAACGGAAAATCACCTGGAGAAGATAAGCTAGGTTCAGAACTATATAAATATGCAGGAACAAGATTCAAAGAAAGACTCCTATTATTTTTAAATAAAATTTATTCAACTGGTAATCCCCCAATAGAATGGAAAAAAGAAATTGTGATTCCTATCTTTAAAAAAGGTAGTAGAGATGACCCTAAAAACTATAGAGGTATAAGCATACTAAATTCCTGTTACAAAACATATAGCAGAATTTTAAATAGCAAACTAATGAAATATTTTAGAAGTACAGAATGGATTTAGAAGAGGACAATCGTGTATATATATATATATATATATATATATATACCTGGCCTTTTGCCTAAAATTAATAGAGAAAAGAAGAGAATACAATTTAGAAACACATATTGCATTTATTGACTTTGAAAAAGCATTTGATAAAGTTAAAAGAAGCATTTTATTTTAACATATTAAAAGAAAGACAAATACCAAATAATATCCTAAAAGCTATCATAAGTATATATGAAAATAATCAAATACAAATAAAATTAAATCATGAGCTATCATATACGAGAGAGAGAAACCAAGGGGTCCGACAGGGATGTTCCCTCTCAGCAACTCTTTTTAATATTTACCTAAATGAAATAATAATAAAATGGAATAAAAATTTCCATGAAGGTATTAAACTCTATCCTACTGTGAACTTAAACACTCTCCTTTTTTCCAACGACCAAATAATAATTACAAATTCTGAAGATAACTTACAAAAAGCTATTTTAGATCTAAACGAGATAGCCAAAGATTATGGTATAATAATATCAACAGAAAAATCAAAAACTATGGCCTTTAAAGGACAGAACCAGGATAGTAATAGATAGCAAGATCTTAGAACAGGTAAATTCATTTAACTACCTAGGATGTATGAAAATGAAAAAGATATAAACCCTAAAAGGAAAATATTTAAAAAGAGCAGGTGTAATTAACTCTATATTTAAACCAAACCTAGTTCAAAAACAAACCAGACTAAAAGTATACAATACATTAGCCCTACCAGTCTTATTGTATGGAAGTGAAATCTGGACAATAAAACAAAAAGACAAACCAAGATTAATAACAGCTGAAATGAAGTTTATGAGAAAAACTTCAAAGTATACTCTATTTGATCACAAAAGAAATGATGAAATTATGAAAGAATTAAACCAAGAATCAGTAATAGAAAAAATTAAAAAATATAAACATAAATGGATGGAATCACGTTCAAAGAATGAAAATAGAAAGATTACCAAAACAAGCCTTAAAGTACAAGCCATTAAGAAAAAGAAAACCAGGACGACCTCTTAAAAGATTCAACAATGATTTGCACACGAACATTATCGTACATGCCGCCATTCGCAGTCAAGGGAAATGTAAACAAACATAAAGATGCAGTATTAAAATATAACTGCATAAAATTAACTGATATTAATTACTTAAATTTAATTAATTAGCATAACAAATAAAAATGATGACGATTCATTCATTAGTGTATAGGCCTAATGTAATATCAATCACATTAGGCTACCATAAGGCAATAATATTGCTGTTTTTTTATTATCAATGTACGAATCGTTATATCTGTTAAATAAATATGAATAATTTCTTTTTCACATTATCTTTTCATTTTTGATGTCTAGTGTTACTAACAGGTACGACATCTACAGTGTTTTGTATCATATATCATATAAGACAATATAAACTTATGGTATCGATGAATACTGTAGTGTAAATAAATGTATTTTCTCTTCTTTCTATGATTTTCTTTTCTCTAGCTTACTTTATTGTAAGACTACAGTATATAATACACATATATATATATATATAGTATACAAAATATGTGTTAATCATGTAAATATGTGCCAGCAAAGGTTGGTCGATTGGTAAAGTCTCTGCTACTAATGACTCACGCAAAAAGTTAAGTTTGAGCGCGGTTAGTAGTTGGAAAGAGGATCAATCGTTCGATGCTGTTGGCACACTCTTCCTCGATGAGTCTTTGGACTCCCTGGAGGTGTCACATAATAATAATAATAATCAACTGTTTGTTATCAGTAAGGCTTCCAAGTCAACAGTAGGCTCTTAACAGAGCCTATCTCCAAACCTTATGATCTCAAGCTAGAGCTTGAAACTCTTCAAAGAATCATGTAGCAGAATGACTTCTTTCCAAAGAAAATCCAGTGTATCAGTGATATACAGTATATATATATATATATATATATATATATATGTGTGTGTGTCTTATATACGAGGTGTGGCTATTAAATAACGAGTACTCATAGTAGTGGGATGCACTTGTGCCATGAATGACCTTGAAGGTTCTAGAAGCAGTTGAGATAAGCGTTGTTCGCTGTCACTTGTAGTTAGTCTGCAGGCAGTTATAAAGAAACGTGTGAAGTCGCTTAATGTCTAAACCTTAAACTTTAGCAGCGCATTAATCTCAAATTCCTTGTGAAATTGAAGAAATTGACGATGGAGTGTTGAAGCTGTTGCAGGAGGTGTACAAGGATAATGTAATGTCACATGCGTGAATGTTTGAATGGCATAAATGCTTTGCTGAAGGTCAAGAAAATGTTGAAGATGACAAATGACTGGGTCGCCCTCTCATGGCAGCAACAGAACAAAACGTTGCAAAAGTTAATGAAATTGTCCGCAACGATCGCCGATTAAGCATTTGGATGATGGCAGACAAGGTGCACATTGATAAGGAGACTGTACGACAAATTTTGCATGACCAATCATCCTGCGTTATGCATAACTTGACCAAGCGCAAATTGATGTTTTTGGAAAAAATCTTTAAACTTCACTGTCTCATTAAAAATGAGTTACTGTTGGGTTGGAGCTAATTTTTGGCTTGTTAGTTAAAAATATTATCAGAAATGCTTGTGTGTAAGAACAAAGGCAGCAAAATCAATACTTTAGCTGTTACATCAAAAAAAGTCGCTTGGTCGATTTTTGCCTTTAATACACAATAATTGTCCTGCGTTATGCATCACTTGATCAAGTGCCAAATTGATGTTTTTGGGGAAAAAAATTAAACTTTACTGTCTCATTAAAAATCGAGTTACTGTTAGTTGGAACTAATTTTTGGCTTGTTAGTTAAAAATATTATCAAAAATGCTTGTGTAAGAACAAAGGCAATAAATAAATTCTTTAGTGGTAAATAAAAAAACATTTATTTGAGTGAAAATTTTTATGGAAAAATTACAAAACTCAAATAGAAGCAAATATACATGACTTAAATAAAAAGTATTTTAAACTTATTAGTCTTCTTGAATGTCGAAATCAACGTGTCCGTCAACCCCATCTATATCCTCTTCAATACTAGGATCACCCACTAAATTCTTATAAAAATTTCAAGTCTTCCAATTTCTTTTCTGGTATAAGTTTACCATCTGGCCATAGATTATGAAGTAACTTACAAAATTCTTTTTTGTTTGTGATGGCCATTTCTTCTCCAGATTTATTTCATGAGCTTCATCTCCTAAACTACTTTTGACAAAAATTCTATAAGGACTTTTGAATTTCAATTTCTTTAAATTAAAACCAATTTATTTTGTTGTTAAATATCTGTTTTTCTCTTGACAATAGATTGTTCCAAACTAGCTGTACTTAAAAAAAATTTTCTTTTTCCATCCTATGAACAATAAGAGGGTATATATCAGAACACAAAATTAAAAGTAAATAATTATTTATTGACTTATTGCTGATATTTCGCTGGTGTTATAATCAGCATCTTCAGAGCACAAAAACACAGTTTCGGCACTATCACTATGACAAGTCAGGCCTAGCAGACCATGCTTTGGATACCCCTGCACACAGGATCAACTGGAAGAAAATAAAGTATTGCACATAAACTCTTACAAGTTGGAGAGATTGTTCTTAAAAGCAACAGAAGCCTTGGAACATACTCCAAATCTCAACAAATATGGCTGCATAAATATAAATTTGCATAAGATCTAGGAGACAGTCATCTTAAGACATAACTAGTACTGGTTTTTTCTCTCTGTTTTCAGGACTTAATTCTTTGTGTAGTAACTGCAATTTTTTTTTTTCAGATAGAGGGCGCCTAATTAGGACTTTAGTCTTTGTGTTGCTGCTACAATTTTGTTAAACTAGTCCGTTGATTACATGTTGTTGTAGCCTCGCATATTGTGACAAACTGTGTTTTTGTGCTCTGAAGATGCTGGTTATAACACCAGCAAAATATCAGCAATAAATTAATAAATAATTATTTGCTTATAATTTTGTGTTCTGAGATAGGAGGGCGCTGCGGACGCGATTTGAAGAGCTCCTGATTCAGATAAGTTTTACTAGGAATAATTAAGTATATATGCGTAATTGTTTAAGTAAGAGCGGCTGTACGCTACCGATATTATTAGTGTGGGGGTTTTTTCTTGCCTAAACTAAATTACGAAATCATTATTATTAGACCTAGTAACCTGCAGAGAAAAAAAAAAAAAAAAAAAAAAAAATGGCGGCAGAATTGTCATTCAATGATTTTAATTTAGATTTCAGTTGTTTCGTTAAGTGTGAGGTCTGTTATATGTATTCCTTCGATTACATAAATGATTTGTGGATCTTTAGTGCGGATGGAAGAAGGGTGTGTGTGCGAAGTGTGACCTGAACAAGGAACTGATGAATGCAAATATGAAATTGATGACAAAAAGTGGTAGTACCGATTGTGTCGCAAGTTCACGTTTGAAAGAGAAGGATGGTGTGAAAGTGAGCGAAAAAATGTTTAAAAATCAGGAGAAAAGAAAAAGAGCGATTTGAAAACCGTAATGGATGTTAAAAGGGACAAAAGTGAGGCAGAAAGAAACGAAATTGAGAGAACGAATGGAAGTAGAAATGGCATGATGCAGAAATCGCAAGTAAAAAAAATCGAAAGAATAAATGATAGCGAAAAAAGAATGAATGATGGTGAAAGTTGGACGCATGTTGGAACGAAAGTACTGAACCAAAGAAAGATGAATGACAGTAAAAGTGAGAAGAATGATAGCGAAAGTTGGACGCATGTTAGTCCGAAAGTACGGAAACAAAGAAAGATAAATGAGAGTGAAAGTGAGAAGAATGATAGTGAAAGTTGGACGTATGTTGGACCAAAAGTACGGAAACAAAGAAGGATGAATGAGACGGAAAGTGAGAAGAGGGGGGTCGAGAGTTAGAAAGATTTAATGATAGAGAGAATGTGTCGCGAGGTTTGGAAGGTGAATTGGATTGGATGAAGCAAGAAATGAAATTAAGAGAATTCAGGTCAAAACTATTAAAATAAATCATGATGGCATGAAAGAGTTAACGAAAGATGAGCAAGTGGCGTTGTATGGAGACTTCATTATTAAAGTGTGCAAGAGGATAAAATGCACAAGGTATGTTTTCCAGGCGGTAAAATGAGTAGAGTGATTGAGGCATTGAATATGAGGCGGGGAGCGAGCAAAAGAGTTAATTGTATTAATTGGTACAAATGATTTGAGAGAGAACAAAGAGCATGTCAAAATGAATGTCAGGAGACTGCTTGGAAAGATAAAAGAGAATAGTGTGACAAGAAGGGTAGTCAGTGTGTTGCCTAGGTATGATTGTGGTGAAATGAGGCAGAGAGCAAGGATTATGAATGATATTCTGGCTGAAATGTGTGAGGAGATGGGAGTACAGTTTGTTAATGTGTGGAATGAGTTTGAGGGACGAAGTGAGCTGTATGGGAGCGATGGACTGCATTTGAGTGGTTATGGTGTGAGTCGCTTGGAGAGACTGCTGCTGGAAAGTAGAGAAGTGAATAGAGAGAACGAATCAGATCGAGAGGGGAGTGATGTGGAAGAGCAGGAGAGTAAGACAGGAGAGATTGAAGAAGTGGAAATGAATGGGGAAGTGAGTGGTATGAGTATAGAAAATGAGAGAATGGGTGTGCAAGAGGAGCAGGGAAACGGGGAGGCTCGGGGTGGACAGGGGTACACAGCATGAGAAAGGCGGTGCTCCAAGAGGTGAGAGCATGTGTAGGCAGGAAAGTAATGGGATGACCAGGGATCAAGAGGAAACAGATGGAATTGCAAAGGGTAATAAAATGAAGAAGCAGAAAAGGAAAGGAAATGGCCCCAATCCAGCATGGAGAGATCACATCGAGTGATTTGTATCAGTGGAACTAGCTATAGATCCAGAAATGAGTTGTTGTGTTTGTATACCAATGCTAGAAGTATAAGAAACACGGCGGATGAAATGGTTGCACTAATTGCATCTGTGCACCCAGAGATTGTCGGAATAAGTGAGACATGGTTGGATGAGGATGACATCCTGACAGGAATAGAGATGGAAAGGTATGATGTGTTTTGTGAGGATAGAAGGGGTAAAAAGGGAAGGGGAGTGCTATTGATGATAGAGAAAGAGTTATGTCCATACAAGGTAGAGATGCAAGAGGGAAATAGGGCCAGTGGTTTTGAGGCAGTATGGTGTGAGATAGAGGTGAATAGAATCAAATACTTGGTGGGATGTTGTTATAGACCTGGTAATGTGGATGGTGGTGATAGTGAAATGTATAGTCAAATAAGCTAAGCAAATAAGAAAACGGTGATCATTATGGGTGATTTTAATTATGGCAATATAGACTGGAATGATGAGATAGCAACTGGAAGTAAAGAAAATGAGTTCCTTGAGTTTTTGAGGGATAACTACCTCAAACAGTATGTAACGGAGGGCACACGAGGATTAAGGATCTTGGATTTGGTCATCTCATCGGAGGATGTAATTATCAATGAGGTGTCAAATCATCCACCAATTGGTGAAAGTGACCATGAGGTGATTACCTGGGTGTGATTAGCTGGGTGGTTGCCAGCAGTGCAAGGACCCCTGTGAAAAAAGGGTATATGTGGAACTACAAGTGGGGGGGGGGGGGATTATGAAGAGCTCAGGAGACAGCTTGCAGGTGTAGCATGGAATGAGGAGTTAGCTGGAAAAGAAATCAATGCAGCTTGGGGGATTTTCAAAAACTACTTAGTAGATGCAATGTCTAAAGGTATACCATGGGGTGAGAAGGTTAAATAAGGTAGGTGTGAGATGGATGAATAAAGAGATTAAGCATGCAATACAGAGAAAAAGGGCATTGTGGAGGCAGCATAAGAGAAGTGGAAGTAACCAATTTCATGAGGTCTACAGAGACCAGGCAAGGAGGGTGACTTGGTTGGTGAGAGTAGCTAAAGAGAGGTATGAACAGCAGTTAGCTAATGAAGCCAAAAAGAATCCTAGGGAGTTCTTTCGATATGTAGGGAGCAAAAGAAAGAATGATTATGGAAGGATGACACTGATTGGAGAAAATGGTATAAAGACAGCTGTTGCAGAATGTGTGGTGGAGATACTTAATGAGCAGTTCATAAAGATCTTTCAATCTTGTGAATGTGACTTCATGGAGAGATTAAGAGCAGTTGATGATGGGGAGGAGAGACTGACTGTAAGTGAGCAAGAGGTGTTTGGGGAGTTGAGTAAACTAGATGTAAATAAGGCTGTGGGACTTGATAATATATCACGGCGTATTCTGAAGGAATGTGCCAGAGAGTTGACACCTGCCTTGACATATTTTTTTAATACGAGTCTTGCACTTGGTCAAGTTCCTAAAGCGTGGAAGGAGGGCAAGATTGTGCCACTTCATAAAGGAGGTGATCGAACTCAAGCATCAAACTATAGGCCTATCTGTGTGTCAGGTGTTGTGGTTAAGTTGTTGGAGAAGCTTGTGAGAACTAGGATCCAGAGTTGGGTTGACAACAATGGTATAATCTTTGATGGACAGCATGGATTTGCTAAAGGGAGGTCATGTTTTAGTAATCTACTTATTTATTACAATAAAGTGACTGCTTACTTGGACAGAGGAGAAGGATACACAGTAATATACTTGGATTTCGCAAAAGCTTTTGATAGAATACCTCATGATAAGTTGACAGTCAAACTAGAGTAGATGGAGTTGGATATTAGATTAGTGCATTGGATTGGAGACTGGCTATCTGATAGGTATCAACAAGTTGTGTATGGCGGTAGAATATTCAGGAAAAGGAAAGTCACTAGTGGAGTACGTCAGGGGTCTGTTTTAGGGCCGTTACTATTTAACTTGTATATTAATGATATTGCGAAGATTTGGATGGAGATATTCAATTGTTTGCAGATGAGAGACCGGTGCAAGACATAAGTAGAGAGGAAGTGGTTTGGATACTGAGAAAAATGAAGAATGGAAAGGCTGTGGGAGCAGACCAGATACCTAGGGAAGTGTGGAAAAGTTTGGGCAGTGAGGGCATGGATATGTTATGGGATCTGATGTGTAAAATAGCCCAACAGGAAAAGTTACCAGAGGAATGGAGGAAAAGTATTCTCATCCCAATCTACAAAGGAAGAGGAGATGTTCAAGACTGTGGCAACTATAGAGGAATCAAGCTGTCATACACATTAAAAATATGGGAAAGAGTAATTGAAGCAAGGTTACTGCAGGAAACAAAAATTGGTGAGGAGCAGTTTGGATTTATGCCAGGAAGAGGGACAACGGATGCAATATTTGCGCTAAGGCGATTGATGGAGAAATATAGAGAGATGCAAGTGGATCTGCACATGGTGTTTATAGACCTGGAAAAGGCATACAACAGAGTGGCCAGGCAGGAGGTATGGAGGTGTATGAGGAAGAAGGGGGGGGTGTCGGAGAAGTACGTGAGGTTGGTGAAGGAGATGTATGAGGGAACAGAAACTCAGGTCAGGTCTAGTGTCAGCATGACAGAAGGGTTTCCTATTGTCGTAGGGCTACACCAAGGGTCAGCTCTGAGCCCCTACCTCTTTGACCTGGTCATGGATGTACTAGTGGAGAATGTCAAGAAGGAGGCACCATGGAGCATGCTGTTTGCCGATGACATTGTTCTATGTGAATCATCCCGAGAGAAGCTTGAAAATACCCTGGAAGAGTAGAGAAAGGCAATGAAGGAGAGCGGCATGAGAATTAACCGGGTGAAGACTGAATATATGTCAACGGGGAGTGACGAAGATACTGTCATACGACTCCAGGGTGAAAGGCTAATTTCAGGGAAGAAATTCAAGTACCTTGGGTCGGTTGTCGAGAGGAATGGTGACCTGGAGGAGGAAATACAGCACCAAATAACATGCGGTTGGATGAACTGGAGGAAGATGAGTGGGGTCCTGTGCGACAAGAGAGTGAGTTGTAAGAGGAAAGGAAAGCTCTATAAGATGGTGGTGAGGCCGGCGATGCTCCATGGTGCAGAGACGTGGCCTATAACCAAGGCACAGGAGAGGAAGATGGAGGTAGCGGAGATGCGGATGTTGAGATGGATGAGTGGTGTGACAAAGAAGGACAGGATAAGGAATGACCACATCAGAGGGACGGTTAAGGTGGGACCAACTGTCAAGAAGATACAAGAAAGTAGGCCGAGGTGGTTTGGACATGTTGAGAGGAAGGGTGAGGAGTATGTTGGTAAACGAGTGGAGTATATGGAGTTGGAGGGAAGGAGGAAAAGAGGCAGGCCCAAACTCAGGTGGAGGGATAAGATGACAGAGGATCTTAGGGAGATAGGATGGAGTCCGAAGGATGCTCTGGACCGGAGAACTTGGAAGAGGAAGGTTAAAGATTGGTGCGCCGACCCCGTTTAACATGGGATAAGGCAGAGTGAAAGAAGAAGATTCAGTTGTTTGCAGATGATGCAAAGTTGGGACAAACCATAAAGAGTAGTGAAGATGTTGTGGCCTTGCAAGAAGACCTGAATAAATTGAGTGATTGGGCAAGCAAATGGGGATGCGAGTTCAATGTTGCAAAATGTAAGGTTTTAAAATTTGGAAAACAAAGATGGGATGCAGAATTTAATCTTGGTGAGAATATACTGTTGGAAGTAGAGGAAATAAGAGATCTGGGGGTGATAGTGGATAAGGATCTAAAATTTAGGGGACACATCTCCAAAATTGTGAAGACAACGTAAAGACTTCTGGGAATGATGCGGAGGACACTGATGTGCAGAAGTAGGGAGATTCTTGTTCCATTGTATAAGGCTTTAATTAGGCCACACATGGACTATTGTGCCCAGATTTGGTCACCTGGTTTTCAGAAGGATGAAGAGATGTTGGAAAGGGTCCAAAGGAGACTGACTAATGTAGTTTCTGACCTCTGGAATGTCGAGTATGAGGAAAGATTGAAAAGATGTAATTTGCAGAGTCTGGTGGACAGGAGGAAGAGGGGAGATATGATAGAGACCTACAAGTTGGTAAGGGGTTGTTATAAGATCAATGGTGGAGAAGTTCTACAGAGAATAGTGGGAGATCAGGAGAGAACCAGAGGTCATCCCTGGAAACTGTATAAAGAGGGTGTGAGTAGGGGAGTGAGAGGCAGGTTTTTTTCGTGCAGAGTTGTGAGTGACTGGAATGCCTTGCCTGAGAGTGTGGTGTCTGCAAGGAGTTTGAATGTGTTTAAGACATGGTATGATTAGATGTGTGTGAGATAAAAGGACCTCCTAGATGAGTCTTTGACTCCATGAGGTCTTGTTTAATAATAATAATAATATATACCGTCAAAAACAAAACATGTACGATGAACACATAAGCCTTTCTACACGTAATAAGAGAGTTCTTTCTTCTGCAGGATTTCATTACATTGATATAGTCTTATGGGGGTATACAATCTTTGTTGTAATTTTAGGGCACATTCAGTGGTGCCAAAACCAGTGTCATTTGGAAGAAAGCTATGTCCTGATGTGAACACACGTCAAGTAATCTTTTCCAGTGAAGAATGAACATCAATAACTGCTTTCAATATGAGAACAATTTTAATGTTCCTATTCTGCCCTCTGCAGCTATCTGACCACAATATTAAGTGCTTACAAGAGTTTATGTCTTCCGTAATATGTTTAAATAAACATGAACTAACTTCTTGAGCTCTTTGGCCAGCCTCACCTTCCAACCATACATAACAATGACACATATTCTTTTTTTGCTGTGTGTGTATTCCCAAATTATATAGCCAAAGTTGGTGCTTGTAGAACATTAGTTGGTATGTGCAGGAGGGGAAGGGTTTTCTTTAAATCAAAACATAAAAGTTCAAGATTTTCATCTTCTGTTGCTCATTTTCTATCTGTTTTAAATGAATTTCTTGCTTCTTCAGCCTGAGCGCATATGACACTCTTTTTGCATTTTATATATTTATTTTGTTCCCCATTGGTTTCAGTACTTTTCAAAACCCCGAATTTATCACATGTATCCTTTTTCAACAGTTTTCTTTTTAGATTAAAACAAGTAAAAAATATGTTTTTATACTTTGAAAACGACACTGGAGATTTTGTCTCTTGCTCGTATAAATGTGGCATCCGACCATAAATACATGGCATTTGTTTTGCATAATGAGATTTGTATTTTGGAAATTTTTCAATGTGCTCAATTACTTCTTGAAGTTGTTCATCTGAGATTTTATTTTTACCACCTCCTGTTCCCCTCAAGTCTTTCATACCTCCTGGTCTTTTTAAAGTCTTTAATGCCAAATCTACCTTTCCGCTTGAAATTCTAAAAATTTGTAGGAAAAATGCTTTACAAAACCACATCACCACTAACATTATACTGCCTAGACCAGTGGTCGCCAAAGTGATCGATATAACATTGTTAAGGGTCAATTCGGGCTCAGGGGTCGATAGAAAAATATAAGACATCATTGTACGGGTAATATTTAATTCGGTTAACTTGGATTACCTCCATCCTGAATGACAATGCAATTAAGAGTGAATCGTAGGAAGAGTGATATTGTAAAATTCGATGCAGCATCATAATGCTTACATTGTTTAATTGCATCAATTTTACAGGAGTCACATCCGAAATTCAAAAAATTGTAAACTTGTATATAAGAGATGTAAACAATATCAGCCCATATAAAATTAGCCCAGAAAAATTTACATGATTCTGTAGATAAAACATATATGAGTGTGTATTTCAAAAGAAAATCCCTCAGAGATTAGAAGTATGTTAGAATTACCTACATAAGTAATACAAAATGCCCATCTGTATAGACCCAGAGGAATTACAAAAAAAATAAAGCAAACAAGTATCTAAAATTAGAAGTTTAGGGGCAATTACCTTAGAGTTCGGAAATATATTTGATGTATCACTTGGTATAGGGTAGAATGCAAACCCATTGTAACAAAAGCAGTCCGACGCCACCGTCAACGTCGATAGCAGAAGGGGGCGGTATACATCAGAAGTTGTTATGCTATGCTGAAAAAGGGATTAAACTACACTTCAGGGAGATGGAAGTCGGAACTTTCTAGAAGGAAAGGAGTTAGCATGTGATAGGTATGGGGATCTCAGACCTTAGTTCAAAGTTTGCTCTGGAATATTTGGGGTCTAAGAAACTTCGCGCAAGGCCCAGAGAGGCAAAATAAAAAGGTCAGGAATGGACTAAGTGGATCGACTGGGAAAAATGGACTAGCGTGCATCGGGAGACGTGACGCAGGGAGAAGAGGGGGAGGTCAATCCATGGAATCCTGGATGAATTCGTGGAGGGTAACTGGAGGCAAATCCTTATAGAGCAAGTAGCGGTTCAGGAACCGGATGACAAGGCTTTGACCATCAGACCGTACATCCTAGTACCTACAACGCCGAAAGATCGAGCTCCAGCCCCGCGAGAAATTCCAGAGGTGAACACGGTTTCCATGATGCGTCTGAAGCGATAGAGCAAGCCATAACAATAGAGGGGGACCAAGAATAAGCCCGAAGAGAAGATACAATTAAAGTGCAATTGTGCCCATGAAAGAATTAATGTGAGTTGAATTTTTTGTTGAAAAACTTTCTCTTAATTTATGATGTGAAGGACTATTTTGGATAGACTGAATTCTTAGGAATGAAAGATGTAATAGATTGAAAACTAATTCGTATGAAGTAAATCTGCTTTTAGAATAATTGAAAAGATGTTAATGAAAGTTTAAGCTTATGTTGTATTACATTGAAATGGTTTAAAAGAGCTGATAAGAAAATTATAGTATTTAGAATTGTAATGGCGTGAAAGGTTGATTGCTAAGTAAGTGTTACATTCTTTTTGTGAAAGTTAGAATTGGAGATTTTTATTTGTCAAAGCATGATAATTCCTAGATTGTAAATGGGCTGATAGTTATTTGATATACAGAATTAATTGTTTGATGACTTACATATTTGATGCTTATAACAAGCCTGAGAGTGATGTTTAAATTTGGATGCTTAGCTTTGAGAAAAAAATGATAGTTATTTGATACATAGAATTAATTGTCTGATGTTTATAACATGACTATGAGTTGTCCTATGTGATGTTTTAATTTTGATGCTTAGCCTTGAGAGGAAATGATAGTAACATCATTTAAGTGTATACATTGTATTACTGTCTTAGTGTAAATAAATATGTTTGTTTTATTTATAAGAAGTGCCATCTGATTTTTTTAGCAACTGCACTGTTCTCAAATAAAATCCGATCCTGTAAGCGGGAAAGAAATTAAACCTTGATATGAAATTTAAGTTAGGAGTTAGCCACGACTGTAATTAACTGTATTGCGGTGCTTTACTGGAAGTATAAATATTTTCTTATGCCAATTAGAGATTTTTTAGTGCGCAGTCTGGAATAATCAAAATAAATTTCTAGAAATCTCAAGTATAAGTTTAATATACTGAAAGTAGGGAAAGGGAATTAAAGATTAACTGCCTATATAGAATGGTAATGGATAAGGATAAAGAATAATAAAGTTAACGAAGAAAAATATACAAGACAAGTCAGAAGAAATAGATAGATATATTGCTACATCGATAGACAGATTAAAGAAACATAGACATTCTACGGAGGAGTAGAAAACAGTATAGATATATATTACAAAGGCGCAGTAACATTAAAACATAAGTAAAAATTAAATAAAGGATAGAAACATAAAGATATTACAACATGAATAGGACCTGTAAGAAAGAGCAAGGTCATGAAGATAGTTACAGAGGCCAATCAAGTAAGCCAAAATGACGTATTTACTTTACCAATAAACAGATGTCCGTGGTTCCCGCCCGGCCGGAGCGAGATGGCAACAGATGCGCGGTTGCTTATTTACTTATACTTGCACGTATTCGATCCCAGTCTCATTTTTGCCATTGACATACAAGTGAGCATTAATGTTCTAAAATTCATCAACATACATATTATAATTCAATCGTTATTCATTTACGAACTAAACTTCTCTATGTTGAAGAATTGAGAAGGGCTGGTAGTAATACCAGTGATATTAATACCAGTATATTAATACCACTAGTAATACCAGTGATATACTAGTGAAAGTAGTAGTAATAGTAATATAATAATATATACTATATTATACATACAATAAACACTGTATGTATATAATTATAAAATAAACAATCTAAACTCTCACATAAGCGTCTTCTTTGCTTGTCCTATTATAATTACATAAGAGTAAAATAGAGGGGGTCGATAAAACATCAAGAAACTCTTGAAGAGGTCGACGGTCAAAGAAGTTTGGCGACCCCTGGCCTAGACAAACACCTTTTTTTCAGATTTTTTTACTCTTTTTCTCTTTATTGGATACTTCCACACCATTGCGCAAATGAGAGCATGTTGGGCATCGTGAGAACTTACACTGTAAAATTTTTCATACTCCTCTTTTGCTTTCTCTACACCAACTTTGTGGAGACATCCACAGCTGCATAAAAACTGCCAAAACTCTTTATTCAATTTAGCTTTC
The DNA here is from genome assembly GCF_054136105.1 of Typopeltis vanoorti. NCBI lineage: Eukaryota > Metazoa > Arthropoda > Arachnida > Uropygi > Thelyphonidae > Typopeltis > Typopeltis vanoorti. The sequence continues at coordinate 28,885,512 of NC_143552.1, forward strand.
CCTCTTTGGGTGAAGTCTATTTTATTTTGAACATTCTTCAATCTTCTAATATTTCGATTTAGTGAGGGAAACTTTCTTTTCCTACCCTGTTTTGGATGACCTTGACACCCAACTGGTTCTTCCTGTTCTATTTCAGCATTATAGTAATTAAAATCATTTTCTGAGTCTTCTACCTCAGATGAAATTTTTTCTTCATTCCTTGCTTTAACTTCTTCATCAGATTCAGTGCTCTTATCAAACATTTCTGGATGTTATCGGTTTTCATTAGCATTAGATTTGTAAATGTTGGGGATGCCTCAAAGTTTTGGACATTCTTCCTATAAAAGAAATAGAATAATAAACATGCTTGTAAGTTCAGGTAACAAACCTCTAAAACTTGTTGAGTACCCATTAGCATGCTTGTAAACACTGCATTGATATTCTCAGCCTTACAGAACTTGAGTTAGGACTAAAAAAAGTCTACAATGTTCAGTTTATAGAGAATAGTCCTCCCATCTCTAAACAAAACAGTACATAGAAAAAGTAAAATCTAATATAGCATAAAAAGGTTCAGAACTTACCAGAAAAACTATCTCTTCGACACACTTTAATATTAAAGCAGTTCTTTGCATCATTTTAAAACTAATAAAAGTTCAATTTTGTAAAAGAAATAACAATAATATAACATCACCGGCACTAATAACAGCATCATACTATAATCATAACCTCAAACAACTCTTCGACACACTTTAATATTAAAGCAGTTCTTTGCATCATTTTAAAACTAATAAAAGTTCAATTTTGTAAAAGAAATAACAATAATATAACATCACCGGCACTAATAACAGCATCATACTATAATCATAACCTCAAACACGACTATCAAGTGAAACACATGCATTACTTATTTGCATCAGGAAGGAAAGGACAAGATTTCACAGCAGTTGGTCATATTATGTGAAATTCATATACTACAATTCTGTCAACTTTTATATTGATGTCACCTGGTCATGTTTTGTAAAATTTTCTTAGGAACTTATTTTGTTTGGAGTTTAGTTCTTCAAAACAAAACTGTGAAAATACAGACTCCTGCTCAGTCTCTATTATTTTATAGGTAGGTTACATCATTATACATCAGATGGCAAACTAATCTCCAAAACATCAATTTGGCACTTGGTCAAGTTATGCATAACGTGGGACAACTGAACATGAACAAAGTCGGCAACAAAATGGTTCCCAAGAACTTGTGTCAGGAGCAGAAAGAAGTCCAGAAAAAAATTTGCATTGACATCATGGAATGGCTGACAGCGGAGCTGGACTTACAGGAGAAGATCATCACATATGACGGGATGTGGATCTTCCAGTACAATCCAGAAACTAAGAGACAGTTGATGCACTGGAAAACTCCCATGTTCCCATGAATGAAAAAAGCAAAAATGAGCAAGTCAAAATTGAAGGCAATGCTGATCGTTTTTTTTGATATCAATGGTGTGGTAATGGTTGAATGGGTACCAGAGGGTCAGACAGTTAACCAACATTATTGCCTTGAGGTTCTGGCCAAGCTGAGAGAACGAGTGAGAAAGAAGAGACCCGATTTGTGGAAGAACAACGCTTGGATTCTCCATCAGAAAAATGCTCCAGCCCACAGTGCACTGTTTGTAAAGCAGTATCTGGCTGATAAGAAGATCTCAGTGTTGGACCATCCACCTTACTCGCCGGACTTAGCTCCATGCAACTTTTACTTTTTTCCAAAGTTGAAATCCGCATTGAAGGGCACCCATTTTCAGTCAGTGGATGAAGTAAAGGAGAAAACGGCAGCACTACTAAAGGAGATAACACCTGATGGCAGCACTGCTTCAAGAAAAGAAAATGGACAGTAAATTATATTTTTTGAGGATCCTTGAAATTGGTTCAGTGATTTCAGTAATGCATGAAATTAGCACTCTACGTACAAAGATGAAATTCTTAGAAACAGGCTTATATATACGAGGTGTGGCTATTAAATAACGAGACTGGTTGCAAAAATGTGGGTTATTATTACAGTTGAAGGGCACCCATTTTCAGTCAGTGGATGAAGTAAAGGAGAAAATGGCAGCACTACTAAAGGAAATAACACCTGATGACTTACAGCACTGCTTCCAACAATGGAAAATTTGTATGCAATGGTGTATAGATAGAAGAGGGGGAGTATGTTGAAGGGAATAACAATTAAGTTGTACAATTGTAATAATAACCCACATTTTTGCAACCGGTCTCGTTATTTAATAGCCACACCTCGTATATATAAGCCTGTTTCAAAAATATTTCATCTTTGTATGTAGAGTGCCAATTTCATGCATTACTGAAATCACTGAACCAATTTCAAGGATCCTCAAAAAATATAATTTATTGTCCATTTTCTTTTCTGTCAAACTCCATTTGATGTTACCATCCAGCAATCAGTCTACTTTCTCTCTTAGGTGTTACCAGGTTCCTTGTATCTACTCACATACTTTGAACAAAACAGGACATTCGATTGAGAAAAGAATGAAAGAACAGCAGTCAATCACACTATTAAAAACGTTGGGTCTGATGCAGACTAGAATTGACTGTCCATACGATCTTTTGGTGTAAAACTTGGCTTTTCCATAACTGCCATAGAATGATCTGAGGTCAGAAAAGCATAAAAAATGGACAGAAATGGTCAGCGGATGGTGTGGTTAAAGGTGTAAAAATAATCCTAATTAAAATTCTGAATATTTTTACGTATTCTTTATGTTAGTACGTTTATTAGTTTTGTTTTCATAACACGCATTGTCGGCACTTGCAATGTGCACATTATGGAAATTGTTTTGTTAAAAGTGATATGTAAAACAGTTAAAAATTTAATGTACTTACCGGATTTGATTAGTTGTGTTACTTTAAACAAATTTATTATGGTTTGAAATATTAAGTTTTGTGTTTTATGAGGACATTCTCTTGTCGCTAACGGAGACAACGTGTCAGCCATTATACAGTACTTAGTTTCTCGCTTGCCAAGGAGTGCGCATGCGCGCGGAGAAGTTTGATGAGTGATTGACAGCTGACAAGAAAGCGTCCGGTATCTGAGTAACGCCTATAAACAAGAGAGCGTTCGGAAGGAATTTAGAACACAGGCCGGCAGATATTTAGGTTCGGAGGAACTTAAGTTTTTTTATGTGACAGCCGGAGAAAAATTAATAGTATATTCCGAAAAAGGAATTGTGGAACTATTAAGTTTTATTGTACAGGGTGTTCGGGATAAATTTGACATATTTATAATTAATTATATTTTTCCGTAAGTTACATGTATTAACACACACTTCTCTTCATTTAAAAGTTTGGACCCTTCTTCATTCATATACAAGATGTCAGAAAGGATGGATAGCTGGAACCCACCTGAATCATGGAAGAGAATAACTTGTATCATGATGATTCGTGCCCACCATCAAAATAAGGATATTACGACTGCTGCCCAATGCTCCCTGAATACAGTAAAAACAATCAGGCATGAACTAGAGACTTGCAATGGTGACTACAAGGATGTAGCAAGAAGAAAGATCCCTAGCAGACGATCTGATTGCATTCGTACAGCAGAATTCCTCGCAAATCTGCAGGAACAGGTGTTGAAGAACCCTGGCATTGGAATTCGGGCTTTGTTCGTGGAGTTGCTAACTGTAGTCAAGCCCTGGATAACAAGGGTAGCCAATGGTAGGCCGTATGTATGGCAGCAGGATTCGGCCCCTTGCCACACCTCTGGGAAAAGTCACTTCACAACTGGGCTACTTGTATATAGAAGCTAATGACATCACTTCAAGCAGTCCAAATGTGAAGTGACTTCACGTGCAAACTTTGTTTGCTTAACACTTGGATAAAGGTTGAAACCAAGAATATAATTCTTGACATCTTATCTTTAATTTAAAGTTATTCACTTGGCTAGAAAAGATGGAATAAGGAGTACTGCATTGGAGAAACTGTGCTCTCAGAGGAAAGGGAGAATGGTGGTATTCATGGATTGGGCAATAAAGTTCAGAGGACATGTTGCAAAAGAAAAATGTCATAATGCAAAGAACAACAAGGAGAGATTAGGAGATATTGTTCCACTGTATATAGCTAATCAAGGCTGCATCTGAATTTCTGTGCATAGATCTGTTCATTTGGATATTGTTGGCAACAAAGAAACAGTGTGAATACAGATCCAAGTAAATAAGACTGTCTTATGTTGCTGGAATGTTCAGTACAAAGAAAGATTAGATAACAAAGAAAAAAAAAAATTTCAAATCTATCTCTAATCCAGATTATTTTAGTAATAAGGTGTGACACCTTCTGATTATTTGTATGTGGAAATATGACTTCTGCAGAAGAAGAATTGGAAAAGTACCACTTGGGCATAATTGGCATTACTGAGCCAAAGAAAACAAAAACAGGTAAGATCTTATTAATAATAAGTATAGGATGTTATTTTCAGGCAATTATGATCAAGGAAAGGAAAGGGGTAGTGATAGCATTCAACACAAACTTCTTGATTGGAAGGCAGCATCAAGTAGAGTTATGTGGGCAAACTTCACAATGGGGACATGGACAATGAAACTTATTTGTGCCTATGGTCCCATAGAAGGTTCTTCCAAGGAAGAAGTGGATGATTTTTTTTGAGTCATTAGAACAGAGGTAGCTAACATAAAGAAAATGAAAAAAGTTGGAGATCTGAACAGCAGAGTAGGAAATGAATCCCACCAGGCACACAGAAACATTTGGGGGAAATTTGGAGAAAAGGGATAAGCTGATAATAATGGTATTTCAGGATTTCTGATCAGGACATGGACTAGTCATTACTAACACCATGTTTCAACATAAAGATGTGTACAAGTTCACATGGAGAGAAGACACAAGAAATAAGATAACCCTCAATGACTATGTCATTATTTATAGTGTTATCTTCATGCTCATTCAGGATACAAGAGTGTACAGAGGGTTTTAAATTGGAAGTGACCATTACTTAGTACTAAGCAGGATAAAAATGGATACCACACTGCAAAAAAACAGTATGTAAGAAAGTTTTAAAAAGAATTAACGTTGAGCAGCTTTTACAAGTAAATTGTAGACTCAACTATACAAATATTATCAAAGAAAAAATGAAACAAACTGAAAGCAAGAACCTAATCTTGGAGTCTCAGTGGCAAACTCTAAAGAAGACATTGATTGATTGATTAATTTTAAGTATAACCAAGTGAAAAAACTTTCCCCAAATAGGAAAATTTCCTATGCAGAGCTTGCTATGTATAAGCAAGAGGAGAACAGATAAAATGACAAAACATAAGTTGGTGAGAGGAGTCTATCAGACAGATATAGGGAAATGTTGCACTGGGCAACAGGTGATGGAAAATGAAGGGTCGATCCTGGAAACTATAAAACTATGAGTTAAGAAGTAAAAAGCAGATTTTCTGCATGATTAACGAATGTGTTACCAGAATGGGTGGTAAATGCTTCAACTCCGAATATTTTCTAAGCTACACATGATAAATGATAGGCATTTTCAAAGTAATGTCTCCATTGTGATAACTACCAACTCAAAATATGTTAACAAAATAAAAAGCAAAACACAATTTAAAGCACAATTTCAATATTTTATATACTATTTCTTAACATAACCTCCCTCCTTGTCGATACATTTTCTCCCCAACTCAAGTTATTCAAAGCCATCATAGAACTCTTCAGGTTGTTTGCAAAACTATTTTCTCACCTCTGTCTTGACCTATTCATCATTTTTGAAATGGATAAACTGCTCAATGACCACAAACTTTAGTATTATTTAAGCAACACATGAATAGGTTCCTTCTTTCTTCTTAACCACCTGTCTATGCATGGCACCAATATTACAGATTTTGCTAAAAGATGATTAATTAGCATATAAATGATTTTCAAAAATGCATATGGATTTCAATATTTTTCACACATGGGTAGTTTTAGGATTTTATTAGTTTTATCCTCATGGTACAAAATGTGAACCAAAAAGATACAAAATCATCCATTAAGATATGCAGTAAGTGATAAACTGATATTGCTGGCCTGAATGGCCAAGTGGATAGTACACCTGTTCTCCAACCAAGGTTGTGGGTTCGAGTCCCACTGTGGGCATGGGTGCTTGAAAAAGCCTGTTCTGGATTGTATAGCTCCTTGAGTTTATAAAGGCCTGTCTTAAAAAAAAAAAACATCCAATTAAAAAGAGCATTTAATATGACTGGGTGGCGATCGCTGGGAGAAAACATTCTAATGTTATCATCCAGTCAGGTGATGAGAGCCACTGCTGAAGATTCTCTGAATCTTCAATATCTAATGAAATTGTCTTGCCCAAACAGGCATATGGATAATGAGATTTCAAGTTGAATTTCTCTGACAGAATCCATGTTAATAAATTGGCAAGATTCTTTTCTCTGAAACTTGTTTTAATCCTTTAAACTACACTAGCTTCATAGCTGTAGTTGCTTTGGCCATAATTCAAAACATTAATTAACCAATACAGCAATAATTAAATGATATAACACATAAAAAACCACAGTGAAATCTTTAATTAGTAAAAGACAGATATTTCGTACTAAAAATAATAGTACATCTTCAGTGTCTGTAACAGTAATAGGAATGGAATACAGGCAAACGTTCGGTAGATTGCCTATTAAAATACAATTGTTACCGCGTGCTAGCAAATAATAGAAATAACAAATTTAATCTATTAAGATAAATGGTTTTTTACATAAGATAAAAGTCTCCCAGATCTTTGAGAGAGATGTACAGTCATTTCTATTTAAATTCGGTTGGTGTAAGATAGTTTCACAACTTTCTTTGAATAAGTGTTCATATTTGAATCTGCATCTATGGAGGAGAACTGCTTTATCCCACTGGACACTATGAGTAGAGTCAATACTGTGCTGCACCAGGCCAGACTTCAGAGGTTTGTTATAATCAATATAATACTGATGTTCTTTTATTCTTTTTTCCAAAGAACAGCCAGTTTGTCCAAAATAAAAGACATCACATTCGCAAGGTATTTGGTAAACGCCTATAATTAATTAAAGTTAAAATCATGAAAATTATTTTGCTAAGTAATTAATTATAAAATAAAGATGTCAGTTTTACCTTGGCACAAATACTTGCTGCACTGACAATGGGATACTTTGAATCAGCTTGTTTTGCAACACATATTTTCATATTAGGAAAGACCCGTTGTAATTTCTCTTGATATTTCTGAGGCATTCCAACTGTGTCGACATATACCTAAGATTTAAAAGAAAAATGAAATAAAGATTTTAAATGCAGTCAGTTATAATTGACTGCATTCTTAGAGGGCTGTCTGAAAGGGGGGCTAATAGCCATCATATACCCCTTCACACATCCCATGCACCTCACAACAAGACACACCTTCAAGCTGCCTTATGGTCACCTACCTTACCGATCTACATATATCCCTTTTTAAGCAAAACTCCCATATGATTTGCTACCACCCAATTTATAACTGTATGATCACAGGGAATCCTGATCTCTAGAGAGCATGTCACCAAGTGGCAGATGGGGGATCCCACAAGATATGGTTGGGTGGTCAAAGATATTGAATAAGTACCTGTGGATCAACATGACCATAGGGCTATCATCTTGATAGTAAGGATAGTGTCCCTATGGTCCCCTAGCTGGGTTTGCTCTCTTCCACTTATTTTAAGACAAGCCCCTTCCTTTTACATTTCTTGTCTAGTCTCTCTTGACCAACTTCTGTCTACTTCTGACTCTGATGCTATTACAGCTGTTGAGGGCTAGGGGTCTTTCCTACCTTAATCTCTTATTGTATGGGCAGAAGGGGCTCATATTCAGGATGAAGACAGTCTTAGGGATAGAGGTCCCTAGGGCTAACTTCTCTGTGTGTGGCCTGGTACAGTCTGGGATTGGTTCCCAACAGGCTAGGAGAAGGTGCACCTAGAGACAAACTTTGGTCCTCCAGGTTGGGGCTTGAGCAAAGGGCTGGCACCCCTTGCTTATTAAAAACTTACTGCTATGTATCCTCAGGAGAAAAATGGAACTGAATAGAAATTTAGAAAACAAAATTGACTACAAAAATAAACGGGAATATTTGTAACATGGAACATACAGAGTTTAATTGGAAAACTAGAAGTACTTTTCTCAAAAGTACTTCTAGTTTACTGACCAAATCTTAGATTTGGTAGTCTTGACAAACACAAAAAAGAAATGTACCAAATGCGGGGTTTAGGATGGTTGCATATACATCGGGAGTGGCGTAGATAAGGTGAGCAGAGCAAGAGCTGGGGTCTCTTTGTGGATAAAAAGAAATGGGAAACCTCTATGAAAAGCTGGAAAGAAGTTAATGAGCAGTTATTAAAAATAATATTCAATATTTATTGAGTGGAAATGATTATCACAGGAACATATGCTCCAAAAGAGGCCCCAATACTGCTGAAAGATGAGTATCTTGAGCAGTTGAGTGAACTGATGGAGACATGCAGAGATAAACAAGAGCTTTCTGTCCTTAGGGATTTAAATAGTTGTACCTTTTGGTGAAGATGTAGAAAATGATAATGGTTAAAGACTGATCTCATTGTATGAAGCACAGGAATGCCAGTTGATTAATTCGTATGTCCAGCATAAAGATATACACAGATTTACTTGGGTTTAACATGGAGGTTTATTGATCTATTATCAATCACATGATTACAATACAACAGAGACACAGCATTGTAAAGGACATCCGAGTACTGAGAAGTGGCACAGATAATTGTGCCTGGAAGAAATAAAAAGGAGAAATGAGCATGGATACTCCCCTCCTCATGATAGTTAATCAAGCTTGATGAACTATCATGTAGAAGGAAGTATCCCCTCGACTGCGAATGGCACCATGTACGATAATGTTTGTGATAAGTTTTGATAAATTTTAACTTTTTATAAATATATTTGTGTATATTTTATGATAGTAAATAATAAAACAGATTAGTATCTACATATATTTTATGTAGATAAATAACATTAACATACCTAACTTTTCTCTTAATTGTTTTTTTATATTTCTAGGCTACACAGTTCATCTGAGAGTTTTTTTCAAATTGTTGCAAATCTCTAAAAAAATTTTCAATATATTTATTAAAAAAAAATCCATGTATAAGTGGACTCACACAGTTCAAACCTGCATTCTTCAAGGGGTCAATTGTGTGTGTGTGTATAGTCTATTAATTTTCTTTAGGATTTGAAGGTAAAACAGCTTCAGGATATGGCTATATAGCAAAGACAGCATCCATATAGCATTCTCAGAAAGGTGGCTGAGTTTGTATGGAGGAAAATAAAGTTTTGTAGATGTTCAAAGCAGTAATTTGCTAAGGCTAGAGGGAGGGAGAATGAGGACTCCTCATAGCAGTTCCTTCAATGTGCTTGTAAATTTTTTTTACAGATAAAGTAATCTGAACATGAAAAAAAAAAAAAATCAATTTTGACTATGTTTAGAAGAAATACTTGTGACAAGAACTTAGTTTCAAGTTCTTGTCACAAGTACATTAATAAATAATGACTGAACATCCACAACTGACCATGATATTTGTAGGGTATAAAGGTGATTTTTTTTTTTTTTTAATTTTTACCAAGAAATTGGATGTTTTTTTTTCTTACAAAAGAATAGGAATGGCTAGTAAAAGTGCCTAAGAATGGTGATAGAAACTTAGCTATTCAGTGGATAGGAGAGTATATTCAATGATTAGTTGAAGAGGAACACCTTTTATTTATAGATTTTTGGTAAACTATAGTAGACTAGTGTTGAGAACTCTTGTTAATAGAGGTTTAATTATTTTGTATTTTTGGGATAGGTGATGAGTAGAAGTCTGGTGTGCAGTATTTGAAGGAAGTAACACTGATAGACTAATTATCAAAGAGAATTGTTTCATTATAATAAATTTAGTTTAATCCTTTATCCCAGTGAGAGCAAACAAAGTTTGTGCCTGAAAATATCTTCAGGACTGAATATAGTGTTGTACTATCTTACCTGGGTAAGTAGTACAACACTAGGCAACTCATGGCAAAGGTGGAGCAAGCTACCAACACTCCTATCCCAGTATCTCCCAAAATGCAAAACACATCTCCTTGTGAATATGTATACTGTTATGCATTAAGGGATTGGCCACTACCCAGACTAGTCTTGACCTTTATTGAGGTCTCTTCAGTGGGAGCCAGCTGCAGAGTTGGAGATACCAGGCAGAAGCAAGGTCATCTTTACCTACAGGAGTTGCTAAAAGGTTTGCCACCTTTTTTTTTTTTATTCAGATGCTATTACACAAGTCCTCTATTCATAATTTCATATCACTTATATAGTTTTGTCTCTGCATATCTTGCATTTACTACACTCTACCTTAAGTCACTATATAATCTGGAAGGCTCGATCATAAGATAAAATCCTAAATTGGAGGAGAGCTTTCATCATACTAATTTATAAAAAAATAAAAATAAATGTGAGAATTACAATGGAATTCCATTCAAGTATTATTCCAGGAAAGATTCTCTAAGGAAAATAAAATGAAGGGATAATTGTTAATGAATGAGTGGGCTTGTCTCTGACCATAAAAAACAACAGTAAGCATAAATTAAAAATGAAAGATACCAAGAAATTATATACTTGGTTTAATCCTTTATCCAAGTATAAGCAAACAAGTTTGCATCTGAAGTATTTTCAGGACTGGGGCAACTCATGTTAAAGGTGGTATGACTTCACATCACTTGCCTTAGTATCCCATAATGCAAAGCTCATATCCTTGCAGACATGTATAATGCTATGCATTATCTGAAAATGCCAAAAAGTCAGTTTCCATCAGCAGACTCTGGTGTTTGATGAGGATGATGAATGTGAGTGAGTCATTCATCAGTTTGATTAAGAGAATATATAGAGGATACAGAGCAGCTGTTAAGTATTGGGGAGTGGTATCAGCTGAGTTTGTGACATCTAAAGATCTGAGACAAGGATGTCACCATCCCTGTTTAAGTTTTACTTTGATGCAGTGCTGGAATGTTGAAATACTTCATGTAGAGCTATGAGAATTGAGATGGAAAGCAATGCTATTCATGCACTATTCTTTGCTGACAATCATGTGATAATTGCTCAAGATTAGGATGACACTGACTTTATGATGAGGAAACTGGTAATGTTTACATCATGGGAGTAAATTTTACCAATAAAAAATATTTTGTGCTTGGTGGAGAAGAGAGAGATGTAGATCTAGCTGGTAAAGTCAGGGTAGTGTAGTAGATCATTTCAGATACTTAGGATCTATTATTCATAAGTCGGGAAAATGTGAGATGATCATGTTAACCAAGCCCATAATGCTATTAAACAACTGAATGCTGTGTTATGGAGTTGAGACATTCGGAAGAAAGCCAAAAATATGATACTCCAAATGATAGTAGAGAGTGTTCTGATGTAATGGGAAGAAGGATGGACATTGAATGCAAAGCAAGATCCGTATAAGAGCTGTAGAGATGGTTAGCTTACAACAAAGTATGTGTATATCTTGCCTTCAAAGAGTTAAGAATGAAACTATTGTGGAGAGATTTAATTTGCAAGAAAATGATGGACTGCCTGAAACATCGATCTTTACAGTGATATGGACATGCTCGATGGATGCCACAGGAGAGATGGCCCAAGCAAGTGATGAATTGGTCACCACCAGGAAGACGGAAGAGAGGACTAACATGGAAAAGAGGAGATGTAGAGGCAATGTGAATTAGAGGGTTGTAAGAAGGCACATAAGGAAATGACTAAAACAAGAAATAACAATAATAGACAAAATCCAAGAAAGAAGACTGTGATGGTTTGGCCATGTGACCAGAATGGGAACAGAAAGACTACCATCTAAAGCCCTGAATTCAATGATGGAAGGTAAAAGATCCAAAGGATGGCCCAGAATTAGATGGATAGACAAAATAAAAGAGGACCTGAAAACCAAATCACAACAAGCGACACTAAACTGGACAGAATTGTTCGGACTCTCCCGGGACAGATGGAAGTGGAAAGAGTTCATTCGGCCTCATCATCATCCACATAAATGATGGAAGAGAGAAGAAGGTTCCTGGAATTTTATTTATTCTTATGGTAAAAGGAATGCAAAGCAGCTACAGGTCAATGTCCAATCCAGAGCCTCATCCGTCACCTCATGGATGTCCTGGAGGCCACCACCTTGAAATTTGCACCTTGGGTAGTCATTCACAATATGAGTGATCATCTGGGCCACAGGGGAATGGTCACAATAAGGGTGGTCTGATAGTCTCCATTTATGTAGTAGGTAGCCACATCTGCCCTGGTTAGTTCTGATCCTGTTGATAGATGACCGAATCTTCCTAGGAAGAGCAAAGCTGCAGAGCACAGGATCTCAACCAGGAAGCCATTTGTCGGAAGATTGATGGACCAGTGTTCTCTCCACGTGTCAGGTGCTGACGGTAAGGCAGCTGAAGAGAGTTCATCCATAGACCAGAAAAGGTTTCTTGATTTTAGGCAAAGACTAGGTGAATTTATGAGTCAAGTGCAGGGGCAGGATCAGGTTGCTCTTTATTAAATTCTTTAATCGAGGCTTCCTTTAAATTCTTTAATCGAGTGTTCATTTTGGTTTATATTAAACTAAAGTTTTGCTCTAACACGGTAGTTGTCTCCATAATTTTCCATAATGTATTCTGATCACTGTACGCATGAAAGAAAGGGTTAATCAAGGCTTGTCATCTCTGCATATTTGGTGGAGCAATGTCAGATAGCACAGGCAGCCAGGGAAGCTTCTCAGTGTCCCACTAATTGTGAAGAGATTTAATTCTTGGAATGATCATTCACATTTATATGGAAACACGTTTAAAAGCAAAAGTAAATCACTAGCAACAAGTGGAGGCATAACAGTCACCTCATTCACAAACAGATTATTGGATATTAGTACCACATCTAATATTCTTAGACAGCAAATCCTTCCCTCAATAATGTGCTGCCTAAGAAAGATGTACCTCAGTAACTATATGAATTCTTTCCCTGCATGCTTTCTTCTCCTTCCAATATATCTCTCAATAGTCAAAATTGCCCAGATTGTATTGATATGGTTAATTCACCTGTGCAATTCAAGTGCTCTTCAGAAGACCCTGGTCATCTACATGTGTTGTCATGTATATCTCTATTCTACCGAAAGCTTCAAACTCTTTGCCTGTATTACTCATTATCACTGTCATTCCAAAAATCTACTCTAGTCAGATTCAATTAATCTGCAATCACTAGTTAGAATAAGAAAGAGGGGAAGATACTGAGTATCTTTCCTGAATATATATACTCTTACCCACTGCATTTTATTCCTGTAGAGATATCAACCAAGAATCACCAATGTCAAGAACTGATGGTCTATTTACATTTACTAATGGAATTCCTTGCCATTAGTCCTGATACGTCTGGTATTAGTAAAAGTGATTTCTCAACTAAATTCCCTTCTCTACGTCACTGCTGTTGCCAATACTACTCTGCCAAAACTAATCCCACTGTTCTTGGGGTCATTACTTACAAACTTTCTCAATTTTTTTTTCCATCACAATCACAATGTGTATCTCTCTCTCACACCTTAATATTCATGTTCAAGAGCTCTCCTACAACTATACCAGTATAACTCGGTTCCATGACCATTTATATTTACTTTTTTTCACTGAACAATAAATTTCTCCAAGCTGCTGATACCAAATTCATTCAAATACAAATCCTTCCTGCCATCAAAAACCATCCCACATATCAAGGCCATTTCTCCTACAACACAACTTTCCTTTTAAGTTTACTCCTATCATTCCTTAGCAAGATACTCATAATCTTGAATTCTTTTGCTTGTTTTTGGCTCTTACAACTCTCTCACATCTCTTATGCCATACTTGTCTCTCTCTTTTTTTTTAAAGTCATTCATTCTAACCATACAATGATATCTACCACTTGCTCTACCTGCTTACATATGGTATCAGTTATGTCACATCAGAACACTTTACATTCCAAAAACATGCTTTCATTAATCAACCATCTGGTATGTCCCTCATTATGGAATCACCATAGTGATACTTAATTATGAAATCGCACACATCATCAAATTCCTGATACATACCATCAATGGATGTACAGATAATTTAACAATATTATATGAAAAAGTTGCATTATTATGAACTTTCTATTGACAATTTCCCTCCAAATTAGTCTGAAATATAAGATCTGAAATATTGGTGACCTGAGAAATATACTAAATTGGAAGAAAATTGTTGACAGAATTTGTAATAATATAACCCTTCTGTGTAGTACTATCATAGTATCTTTATACCTCTTGTGTGTGTGTGATTCCATGATTAAACATAACTACAGTAATTCCATGATGAGAGGCATGCTAGATGATCGACGAATGCAAGCATGCTGATGTGATATGACTGATGCCACATGTAATGCCAGGCAGAGAAACTCATTGGTATGATTGAATGAATGAGACAAGTATGGCATGAGAGAAAACGTGAGAGTTCTGGGAAGAAATTGCTTGTTTTTGGTTTAATGGTGCGAGAACAGTTATGGTCATGCTGTGCCAGTACACAATGTAGTAAGCAGCATTTATAGGTCTAAAAATCTGTATATAAAAACAAGTGAAACATTTCTTAGCAGTATACAATGTAATAAACAAATAAAAGAGCATAAACAGATAAAAAGTGTAGAAAAACAAATGTAAAATATATGTATAAAACAGATGCAAAAAAAAGTATAAAAACGTGTAGAAAAACAGATGCAAAAAGAAGTAGAAAAAAGGTGTAAATTCATAAACCATTAATAAAAAGGTTTTAAAAGCATATATGCAATAAATTAAATTAATAAAATGATACCCATATAATTTTAATATATAAGATGGTAAGGAATGTTGCTCTGTAAAAATTTAAAAACTAGGTTGATGCTTAAATCTGTTAAATTCTGTCCAAGTGTATAAGGCTTAGACATATTGATGTGGCTAAAATAATGACTATGCTTGTTGGCAAAATGAGGGCAGTTGATTAAATATGACTTTCATAGTGGTTTTATATTATAGAACTCACATACAGATATGCCATCACCCCTCATAAGAAGATGTGTGTGAGATAATTATGACATATGCAAATTAGAGCAAAAACAACTTCCTCTTTACAGACCCACATGTAGACTAGACTGCCACAATTTAATTTCAGGCTTAATTCGATACAGCTTTCTTAGAAGCAAAAAAATTGCAAAAGAATCAATATCACGTGTCTGTTACCAAAGAATGATAAGTCTTCTCTGACACTACTAACTACATCAATTCACCTAGATCTTGGTGTTCCTTGGAGTCTTTTTCCCAGCCATCTCCACATCAAACACATGTTTGGTAACCTTTACTCTCGTATTCTGTTTAACTAACCATACCACATTAGATTAGCTTTGCTCACACATTCCCAAATGCTAACAATGCCAAGTCAAGAACAATGGAAAATTCAAATACAACAAATTGAAACTACATGCCATAACAATGGTTTTCTTATGTATTGTCATGAGGATGCCAAGTTCTAAACCATTACAATACTTGGATTAAAAAAAAAAAAAAGCTGCTAATAACAATCTCAGATATTTTGAACACAAATATTTTTTAATAGCTCAGTGTTGGTGTTCAGGTTGAGAAGATGTAGAAGAACCTCCACTCTTCTGAAGAGACATTTACATTTGAGGATACTTCTATTTAGAAGCATTGTATTATTCAAGAAAAATCCTACAGCTAGTATCAGTCCCATGTTCTGCAAGGCCAGATTGTGATATTTAATCAACTTTATATATGACTGGTGTTATGAAATATGCCTTTCAACTGATCTGCCTGTTTGTCCAGAACAGAATAAGTTTCATTATTTTATATCATTACATTTTTATTTTATTTATCATCTCTGTAAAGAGATTGTTTTACAATGAGTGTTAAGTAATTACACAAGAGTTCAATCCGAATCTAGAAAATTAATGACTTGAGTACCAAATAAAAAATATAATGAAACATGTAACGAAACTAAAACATTATATACATTTAAATAAAATCACATAAATAATAACTACAAAACTAATTGGATCCAAGGCCTTCAAAATAAGTCTACAGTTTAGAATTTTCTTATTCTAAAAGAATAAAGTCATTAATTCATTCTCTGACTCATACTGGGTTGTTTAACATATACTTAATCATGTCTACCAGACTAAGCACCTTGTTTTTCACAACAACTGAAACTGACTGATGAACAAAATATTCATCAGTCAGTTTCTTTGCTAAGCCCTTGCCGACAATATAAAATTTATTTCTTCTTTTCCTTGGGATCCTTTTTTATCTCCTCGTTTAGCATACACCTGCTCCAATCATCCTCTCTGCCTTAATTGAGTACAAAGTACAAATATTCTTACCTCTCACTCAATATGATGCAAAATCACCAATTCTTTACTAGATAAAAAAGTTTTTTTTTTTTTTTTTTGAGTTTTACATTTTATTGATTGCTAAAATATTTACACATACAATAAACATCATGTATATATCCAAGTAATATAAATAACATATCTAAGTAGAGCTCTTCATGTTAAGTCACTTTACAGTTTCAGATTTCATTCATTCCATTGCTTTTTCCAATAGAATAATGACTAGATCCAGCATCCTTAAGACAGAAGACGAAACTTTCCATTCAGTATTTCTTCAAACATCAAATTAGAACAGCTACTCAAATATCTTCTTTTATTTACTAAACACTTGTTGACAGTCCAACTCTTCTAGTTTACAGATTCACAGTGCTACGATTCCTTTTCAGAATCTGCTATTAATATTCTTCCAACTGTCACGTTTTCTTAAAAACTTCCTAAGATGAATATTCTCTGGTTGCCGTTGTCAAATTTTCATCCTCCCTCTCTCTCTTCTTGTTTTTCTCGTTACTTGGATACTGAATGCACTCTCTATCTGCTGTCAATCATCCATCAATCTCCTCTATAAGCATGCACACTTCATGTAAGTGGCAAGCAGAGAAGTTATGTAGTAATGGCTGACACACTATTTCGTTAGCGTAAAGAGAATGTCTTTACAAAACACAAGTATTTCAACACTTAACAATTTTAAGTTACAATAAAGATGATAGTTTGTAATTACTATTATTACAAACTATCAGAATCTAGTAAGTACATCAATTTCAAATGCTTTACATTTCATTTTAACATTAATAATATCAATAATGGCCACATCACAAGTGCCGATCATATGTGTTACAAAACCAAAACTAATAATTTACTAACATAGAGAAACAATTGTAAAAAGATTCATAATTTTAAATTATGATTATTTTTACAGTAGGTACATGGAATTTGACAAACATTAGGCAGCAATAGAGAAATTTTATCTTTAGGAGGTAGCAACAGTAGGCAAATCTTAGGGTCTCAATAGTGTAACAGTTTACAACTTTTACACTATTATTAGTTTTGGTTTCGTGCCACATGATTGGCACTAGCAATGTGCCATTATTATTATTGTTCAAATCAATCAAGATTCACCCCTCATGATTGCTTGTAACAGGATAATTATTAATATAGCATGTGCTTTCAATTTGTTGTATTTGGATTTTTTACTGTTCTTCTCTACAGAGATGGTTTGCAATGAAAAAACCAAAATAAATATGTTAACAGTTTAATTTTATTAAATTATCCTTGCTCACATGTTAATTCCTTTTTAAAAGAATGTAATTTCTTGTCAAGTATGATTTATTAGCTAATTTAATGTTTTGGCTAATCTCTCTCTTATTTCATATAAATTCATTCAACTCTCCCCACCATGCTAGAGGAAAACAAGAGGTCATGCCTGGAAGCTGTATAAGGAGCATGTGAAGCAGGTTTTTAGCATGCAGAGTCGTGAATGACTGGAACGCCTTAGCTGAGAGTGTGGTGTCTGCAAAGAATTTGGGTGCGTGTTTAAAGTGCAGTATGATGAGCTCTGTGTATGACAAAAGGACCTCCTAGATGAGTTTCTGACTCCATGGGATCTTAGGTAATAATAATAATAATAAATGGCTGAACTTTTTTTTATTTGTTCTATATTCATTGAAAATGCAGCTCAAATTTTCATGTTTTTGCCTGGATGGAAATGGAACATTAATAATTATGGAAACAGTTATTAGAATAAGCAAATCCAATATGGTAGGAGCCAGCAGAATAAATTTATTAGCCAAACACCCGACTAATTTGGGTATCTTTGATGGTTTTGAGTTAGAAATAAAATAGAATGAGACCATATATGACAATTGAGGAAAATCACAAATAGCATAATATTAAAAATACAGATATTAGAAATGAGCATGGTGATATTAAGTATTCAAGAATGTGTGAGCAAAGCTAATTGGTATGGTCACTTAAACAGCACTGTTGGGAAAAGGTTAGCAAAAACAGATGTGTGATGTCAGCAACAACAACAAGAAAAATAACAATAAGAGCAATAACAAGCTGACAATACTGAATCTTGGCAAATAATGATTAATTTGGAAGAAAATTGTTATAAGAAGCTAGTGATAATGTAAACTTAATCTTGTTTCTGTCCAGAGGAGGACAGTCCAGCTGATCAATGACCCTATCTCCGAGATTCACTTCAACTGTTTTCACAGGCAATCTACTGAACCTTACTTGTTTGCTACGGGTACTTGCACAGACAACTGCTGCACCCAACTCGCATCCTCAGCTTTCCATTTAAGACTGTTTAATTACAAGCAGTAGAAACTAAACATCCTTACACAACCTACCAAATCTGCTTTCATATCATATTTAGGAAATGCATAAACATTCAACTCGAGTAAACAGAGAGAGAGAGAGAGATGGAGTTCCTAATTGTATTTGAATCAAAAAGGAAAATTAATTTGTTTATTTAGCAAAAAAATCACATTAATATTTACAAGCAAAATATAATAATAATAAAACAAACAGAACACATTTAGCCATAACAAATGAAACAAACGTACAAAATTTACCAGAGAGAGCTAGGCAAATTTGCTCAAGTAACTCCAGTGCTAATATAAACTTCAACACTGAAATTACTGGAGCAATTTCTATATCTGGCAATAAAGAATCGCCAATACATAACATCCTTCATTATGTTAATTTAATTTGAAACTGAAGCCTTTTTCAACTCTATTTTAATACAAATAATAAGTTTTAGCCACAACTTTTAGATTTCAATAAAGCAACCATAATTTTGAACCAAATTAGTAAAACCAAATTAAAAAAACTATAACAAACAGCATTTTCTCTTCTCTGTTAATGCAATGTAAAAATATCACTTCATTCAAGCAGACAATTTCCACACTATTTGAATTTCAACACAGCATGTCTATCTTGCATCTGCAAAAAAAATGACACAGTTTGGTACATTGCCTTTGCAAATTTAACCAGAAATGTTCTTTAATGTTCATCCCTAAAAACAAACAATAATTTCTTTCTTGCATTTCTATTGCTACTATTTTTTTCCCTTCCACACTAGTTTTCACGTGTATCAAAATGACACACCTTGAAGCATGACATCACATGCTGAAAATTAGACAGCTGGCAATAGAAAAAAACTGTCTCACAACAAAATGACTGACAAAAATTCATAACCATCAAAATATTGTACAAAATCTAATCTGAAAGTACATCTGCAAGTCTTGAAAAATGAGGAGGTAGTGAATAAAATATCAAGGTGTGTAATAATTTCATAATTTCTTTGCGATTCATGACACTCTCATATTTACTGTTACCAGTTCACTGTTGTGCATTTCTAGATATGGAGTTATGGGATGAATGTTTCTTATATCTTGATTCTGTTTTTAAAATTTTCCAAGATTACAATGCAAAGGAAGTATTATTAATGCCAAACCTCCACAGAATCACAAGACTCATCGTGGAAGATAAAAAACTGTCACACACCAAGCTCATAACAAACTGTGCTTTAAATTCATTTACCACATACTCAGGCAATGCATTTCACCCACCAACCACTCTCCATGCAAAGAATTGTCTCCGCACGCCTCTGCTCACATCCCTCTTAATTTACAGGGATAGCATCTTATTCAACCTTCTCCCTCCGATTTCTATGAAAAATTCTTCCACATTAATCTGGTAACAATAACAACCCTTGTTCAACTTATATGTCTCACTATAACAAAGGGTGTTGCTTTCCTATACTTGTATTATAATATCTTTATCTTCTTATATCTCGATTCTTTAGCTTTATCTTTATTCTATATTACTAATTAGCAGTGTGCGCTTTCTCTCTTGTATCCTTTCTCATTTACTCTACTGTGTACTATGATTATCCACCTTCCGTATTTACTAGTCAAATGCCTATGAATACTGGAAATTTATTTGTCAGACTGCGCCACCAATATATCATTTAATTGGCATAAAACTAAATAAAACTTCCGGTAGATTTCCCCCCCCCTCTCTCTCTCTCTCTCACGAGCGAAGTTTATTTTATTAATGTTTACTTTAACAGTCGTGGTTCGTAAGTAACTGAACTGCGTTTTTATTGCCTTAAATTATTTCCCGCTCACAAGTCCGATTTATTTAAGAACAATGCAGTTGTAAAATAAAAGATCATGCAGCACTCTTGTAACAAATAATTAAAACACGTTTATTTACAAATTATACGTGAATTAAACAATAGGGAGATTGCTTTCTCTATCCATTTATAAAATCTTTAGCATAAATTAGAACCTTTTTTACTTTAACACTAATTAACTTCTTTAACTCTGAATCTTATTTACTCTCCGCTTACAAATTCAACTTATTAAACTTCTGGTTTACTTACAAAGAGGTTAGTTAACTCTCTGTTATGTTATCTTTACAATTTTTATCAACTTCCAACATGCCAAATGATTCCCTTAAAGACACTTCTTATTACTATTGAAGAATCTCTTAAAAGTCCATCTACAACCTACTATGAGAGGGAATATACAAAAAGTTTGAACTTACAAAAGACTCTACATCACACATTCAGTCAAAAGTCTTTCACTACAGTCTTATGGCATTTCTTTCATCTCAGATCTCATGTTTCCTTCAGGAACGTCTGGCATTCAGCAGTATCTCATCGAGAAAATAGTGGGCTGTGGACTGCGACTGGCAAAAGGTTGTTCTCCCATGGCGGAAAAAGAAAAATCTTCCGAGCAAAGTTGCTTCGGGTAATTTACATCGCCTTATTTCCTCTGCTTGGGCTCGCCGTAAGGCCTGGACGATTGGCTTTTCTATCTGCCGTTTCCAATAGCTCTAACTGCTGCCTCCAATGACCGTAATTGCCACCAACTAATTCTCTTATGGACTCCCGAATCTGTTCCCTCTCTCTGGCGATAACTGGAAGCCCCCTATGCTCTTCTCTGTCCCTTTTTATTTTGCGATCTCATGACCTTGCACTAAGGGTAGTAAACCCCGAAGAATTTGAATGACTTTTTCATCTTGTTAGTTTAACCTGCTCTTTGTTCTCCTTCATGCATTCTTTTAATCATATTTTGCCGGGCACGGAAACTTGTCTAAATAGCTGACCTCTTTGATACTTTGCTTCTCCTTTCGGTCCGCAGAAACTTCTCTAAACCTAGCAGTACTCTTGGATACTATCTTTAAAGGTGTTAGAGCAGATTTGTAAGCAACTCTTATATACAAAACTGGTAAATAACTTGCCTGCACTCTTACACATAACTATATACAAAGTTCCATGATGGAAAGCACTGCCTTTGTTTTTGACGTTAAAACAGTAAATACATTCACTTCCCACAGGGTTAACTACATTAATATTTTGCAAAATATACATAGAAACAAGGTTATTTACAATTCTCATGGGACTTGACCTATGTAAAAAATCAATATAAAGTGCCTTGATATTTTTAAATATTTGTGTTTTTTTAAAAATCATCACTGTGCCTGGATTACCTCACAGGTCCAGAGGGAATTGGTTCTGGAGCCTGTGGTTGGAAACAACTATGACACTTTGCCTTGCTTTTCATTTATTGTCAGTTTAATTTAAACTTATTTAAATTAACACATTCATGCTGTACTAGTGCAACATAAGGAATGACACACACAGGCTTGTGTGAATTTGATTTGAGAGGCGATAAATATTCTATGAGGGAGGACGTAAAGGAGTTGTTTGAAGAGGCAAAAGTGAAGAGCAAGAAGGTGAAGATTGTAAGTCTCCTACCACACTATGACAGAGGCAAATTGAGGAGGAGGGCATTGATTGCCAATGAGTCTATACGCAGATTGTACAAAAGGAATGATGTAGAATTTGTGGATCTGTGGTCTCTGTATGATGGAAAGAAGGATTTGTACAATGTGGATGGACTGCATCTGAATAGTTTTGGTGTTAGGTGTCTGAAGAGTGCTTTGTTCACCAAACATGCTGACATGCCAATTCAGGAAACTTAAGCATTTAGGGTGGAAGCAAGTGAGTTTGTGTGAAGCCACCCATGAAGCGAGTGATTGGGAGAATTACCAAGTGAGGAATTTAGTCTCTCAAGCAAAAATATTGAAAAGGATAGTCAATTTAGAAAGTAAAGGTGGGCTGGGAAATAAAAGAATGTTGCCGTTTCTATATATTAATGCCAGAAGTATCAGGGACAAGAGGGAGGAGTTTTTGGCATTGGTTAGTGCAACCTTGCCAAACTTATAGGCATTAGTCAGACTTGGCTAACAGCAGATGATGTAGTTAAAAGGATAGAATGTGAAGGGTTTAGTAATTTCAGGGAAGATAGAGAAGATGGGATGGGGGAAGGAGTACTGCTGATGATAGCAAATAAACTGCAACCAAAAAGAATAGCAGACAGGTGGGAGGGTGGCTGTTCATTTGAAGCAATGTGGTGTGAGATTAAGACTCTCTCTATGTTCACTGGGCATCTACAGATGCCGTATGGTCACTCCGATGCTCGGTGATGCTCCACACCAGGCCTCGCCATGTAGTCCTGTTGTTTGCTTTTCTGGCAGCCTCAACCCTATGAAGATCAGTCATTCCACATACGCCATCCATCCATCTCATTGATGGTCTACCCCTGCCTCTTTTTCCAGGAACTTTACCTTCTATTACTGTTCTGAGAAGTCCTCCGTCCATCTTTTCTATGTGTCCAAAATATTTTAACTTTCTTCTGTCAATATCCTTAAGGAGCCTTAAAGTTCTACTAATCTTTTCTAACACCCATTCATTTGTATACCTTTCAGTATATGATATCCTCAACAGCCTTCTGTAACACCACATCTCAAAAGCAGATATCCATTTCTTATCTGACTTCTTTAGGTTCCAAGTCTCGCATCCATAAGTCGCTGTTGGAAAAACAACTGCATCTAAAATCCTCAACTTTGTTCCCATGGAGATAGATCCATCCTTCCAGATTTTAGATAGGTCTCTGACTATTGTTTTAGCCATTCCTAACCTTTATCTGACATCTTCTGAACAACAATTCTTCACATTAATAATGGATCCCAGGTACTCAAACTTGCTGACTTCCTCAATTATTTCTCCATTAAGGTACACTTGTTTCTCAAAAGCTTCTCTGTTTGTTTTTCCTTTGAGAACCATGATCTTTGTCTTGCTAGAATTGAGTTGAAGTCCTCTGTTATTACTGATCTTGTTAACTTTGTTAAGAATTAGTCCTAGTTCTTCCATGTCATTACAAAGGAGTACTGTATCATCAGCATACCTCAGATTACTGATCAATCTACCTCCTAATTCCTGTCCTGAGCTCATCCAATGCTTCATGCATGATGTCCGCTGCATATATACTAAACAAGTGAGGAGAAAGTAAACATCCTTGTCTAACTCCTTTTCCAACTTGAAGCCAGTCAGTCAATCCAACACCTGTTCTTACTGTGGCTTCTTGTTCCTTATACAAGTTGGCTATCAACCTGATAGTGTGTTGAGGAAAACCCATTCATTTCATTACTTCCCACAGTTTCACATACTCAACACAGTCAAAAGCTTTAGAGTAGTCTAAGAAACACATTACCAGAGGGAGTCTGAATTCTTTATATTTTTCTATGATCTGTCTAAGGCAAAGGATCTGATCTCTGGTGCCCCTACCTTTCCAAAAACCTGCTTGTTCATCAGGCATCTCTGCCTCAACTTTGGCCTCAATCCTATTTAGCATGATCTTTAATAAAATTTTGCTTGCATGAGAGATGAAAACTGACTTCTTCCAGTCTCTAGGCCATGATCCTGTCTCCCATATCCTTGTAATCAATCTATGAAACACTCTTATCCCTCCATCCTCTGTGGCCTTAATTAACTCTGCTGGGATTTCATCTGCACCTGGGGCCTTATTGCTGTTGAGCTGCTTAACTGCTCTTTCAACTTCATGCCTAAAGTGGAGGAGGTCCCAAATCAAAATTTTCTTGGTGGGAGGACTCCACATTTTCTTTATCCACTCTGCTATACAGTTCCTCACAGTATTCTTTCCATCTGTTTTTGATTTCCAACTCTTCTGTTAGTAATGATCCATTCCTGTCTTTGATGACATTCAATTTAGGCTTAAACTTGTGCTTTAAGTCACGAACTAAATAAAACATCCTTTTATAATTATACCTTCTCATCTGGAACTCTGTTTCTTCACATTTATTAGTATAGAACTTTTCCTTGTCCTGCTTGATGGCTCTTCTGATTTCTCTATGTAATCTCTTGTATTCTTCGGTCCCTGTGTCTCTTTGTTTTTCCAACCGCCTTCTTTTGATTAGTTCCCATGTTGAATCTGATATCCATGGGTCTCTTGGTTTTCTTATTGGGCCGAGATACGTCTTCACTGTATCCTGTATTATCATCTTGACTCCTTCCCAAAGCATTTCTGGTGAGAATTCCTCATTGGTCTCCAAAAAATCATCCAACCGAGTTGATGTTTCTTCTGTGAACCCACTAGGAATTACTCTAACATCTAATCTAGTGGAATGTGCCTGACCTGGAAGTTTTCAGAGTCTTAGTCTTACTTTGGCCCTTACCAGCTGATGGTCTATACCACAATCTGCTCCAGGACAAGTATGCACATCAGAGATGCTTGTCTTCCACCGCTGGAGAGCCAGAATGTAATCAATCTGGTGCCTTGACCTATCAATGTTAAGATTAAGACTAACAAGACAAAATATATAGTTGTTGTTGCTATAGGCCAGGAAGTTCCACGGATGATCTGGAAGACATGCATCGCCAAATTAGTACAATGAGTACAGGTCGAGTGATTATTATGGGAGACTTCAACTATGGAGATATAGACTGGAAGGAAGAAAGATCACATGGCAGAAAGGAAATAGAATTTATACATCTACTGAGAGATAATTAAGGCAGAAGGTGATGGAGGGGACTAGGAGTGGGAGAGTATTGGACCTGGTGATATAATTGGTGAAAGTGACCATGCGATCTTGACTTGGGAGATTGTAAAACATGAGGAACATACTATCAAGAAAGGGCTATTTGTGGAACTACAAGGCAGGTGATTATGACATTCTTAGAAAAAGATTAAATCTGTACAGTGGCATAAAACACTGCAGGGTAAGGTTGTTAGTAGTAGTGCATGGGATATAGTTAAGGGTCATCTAGAGCAGTGCTTCCCAAACTTATGGATGTAAAGGCTCCCTTTGTAAAAATTAAAATATTTTACGCCCCCCCCCCATCGAAAAAAAAATTGTAATGCAGACATATATTATTATAATATTTATATTCAATACAATACAATACAGTAGGGTTTTTCCCCAGTTTATCCTGGGGTTTTTCATCCTGCAAAGCAAGCAAACCTGCCTTGAGAACTCAACACCACAGACATAGGATACACCAGGGCGTAGGGCTGACCACCTTATCCTGTGAACGGTTTTAGGTTCGATGATTAATTAACCCTTGACATCGCAACGTAAAAGAGGGTAAACGGAAGATGAGTTATTCAATACAATTTATATTCAAGGTTTTGCATTTGTAATCTTTGTTGTGCTTCTTATCAATACCTTTGAAATGAAACTTATACGAATAAGCATGTATTTACTAACATTTATTAAGCGCTGAAATACACAGGAAGCAAAATTTGTGAAGCAACACCAACGTATGACTTTTTTCCCATTAAAATATAAAAAATAACAAAAAATAAATAATAAAAATTAAATGTTTCTTTTAAGCTTAAAAAAAAAAAA
This sequence comes from Typopeltis vanoorti, assembly GCF_054136105.1. Taxonomy (NCBI): domain Eukaryota; kingdom Metazoa; phylum Arthropoda; class Arachnida; order Uropygi; family Thelyphonidae; genus Typopeltis; species Typopeltis vanoorti. The sequence goes on from NC_143552.1 coordinate 28,911,667, forward strand.
TTACTTTGTCTTAAAACATTTTAAATTTGTTTTCATTATTTCACGCCCCTCTCAACAAAACTTACGGCCCCCTTGGGGGGCCGTAGCCCACAGTTTGGGAAGTGCTGATCTAGAGGAAGCAATATTAAATTGTATACCTAATGCAAGGAGAGTTAATCAGGTAGGAGTCAGATGGATGAGTAATATCATTAAGCATGAGCTGCAAAAAAAAAAAAAAAAAAAAAAAAAAAAAAAGGTGTAGGGGGTATATAAAGAGAAAGGTGACCAGCAAACTCATGAACAGTACATGGCTCAGGCAAGAAACGTGACCAGCATGGTAAGGAAGGCAAAATCAAATTATGAGAAGAATTTAACCAAGCTTGCCAAAGGAAATTCCAAAGAGTTATTTCGTTATGTGGCAAGTAAGAGGGAAAATAACTATGGAAGATTAATCTTAATGAGTGATGATGGTCATGAGGAGACAGAAGCAGATAAAATAGCTGAGTTACTGAGTGACCACTTTGTAAGCATCTTCCTAGTGAGGTTAACTGCTTCAACTTATGTGACAGACACCAATGTGGGAACAGAGATGGATAGATTGGAGGTTCTTAAGATACTTAATGTAAATACAGCTGTGGGATTAGATGGGATATCAGCTAGGGTTTTGCGAGAATGTGCAAGGGAACTGGCAATGCCTTTGACTGAGCTGTTTAAGTCTCAGCTCAGATAGAGGACAAAATTATTCTTTTACATATGGGAGGTTTTAAGACTACAGTAGCAGATTATAGACCAATGAGTATCTCAAGTGTGATGATAAAAGTAATAAAAAAATTGTAAAAAAGAGAATTCAAGAACGGGTAGATAAAAATATGATACTGTCTGAGGGTCGACATGGCTTTGTGAAGGGTTGGTCATGCCTTAGTAATTCACTAACTTTTTATAATAGAGTAACAGCTGAGTTGGAAAACGGAAATGGCTACACTATGATTTTCTTGGATTTTGCAAAATCATTTGACATGTGGATGGGGATGACATTGGTTAAGTAGATAAGATGGTGACTGCTGGACAGATATGAAAAAGTGGTAGAATCAAGGTGAAAACAGGTGACTAGTGGTGTGCCATAAGGTTCAGTGCTGGGACCATTGTTGTTTAATTTGTACATAAATGATATAGGAAATAACCTGAAAGGAAATACAGTCATACTCCGACTTACGCGAATCTGGAGTTACGTGGTTTCTTATATGTACGTATTCCTGTCCCGCTTCACGCCTCACCACTAGTCGTATCTTTCAGGTGCCGGCCGCATTCGCCAGTGTCGCACATACTGTGAACAAGCACTGATGTGTTTCGCACTGTCTCCATTCACACACGATTTTTATTGTCTAAAAACCTTGTGATTGTTTAATGTTATGTTCTTGATGAAAATTTTATCACATAAAAAATAATAATGTCATCCAAAAGAAGCAAGTCCAATTCTTCTACAGCTAGCAAGAAAAGAAAACATTGCCGTTGGAAACGAAACTCAACATTATTAAGGATTTTGAAGGCGGAATGAAAATTTGTGAGCTAGCAAAGAAGTTCAATCTACAGGAATCCACAGTAAGAACAATCATAAAAGAAAGGTTTACAGATTTTGGAGGACATAGATTCTAACGAGGAATGAATTGTAGCCACAAGGCAAGGAATAAAAAAATCATTAGCTTGCTATGAAGAAATTTTGCGTGACAAGAAAAAGACATTATGCCGTCAGACGAATCTATTAGATTTTATGAAACCATCGACATCGACTCTTTTTTTTATGTACAAAAAACTACAATTATAATTATATTTCTTAAAAAATATAGGTGTTTTTGTAAACTTTTGGTCCCGATTGTATGTTTGTATATATAATTTACATGTAAAATTATACCCCAAGTTACACGAATTCGACTTATGTGCTTTTTGTTGGTCCCACCTACCAAGTAACTTCAGGGTTTTACTGTATTCAGTTGTTTGCTGATGATGCAAAATTAGGTAGAGTAATAGTTAATCAAGTGGAGAGCTTGCAGGACGATTCAAATAGGCTGTCATCATGGGCAAATTTAATGAGTGTCAGTTTAATGTCGAGAAATGTAAAGCCATGCATTTTGGGATAAATAGATTATAAGCCGTGTATCATTCATGGCACTGTACTCTAGGAAATATATGAAGCTAGAGATTTAGGGGTTGTGGTAGACAGAGAGTTGAAGTTTAGAGGACATATTGTATAAGGTAGCCCATAAGATTATTTGGCTATTGAAGAACACATTAACAAGTAGAGATAAGGAAGTTGTTATTCCGCTTTACAAGGCCTAGATTACTGTGCTCAAGTCTGGTCCCCTGGGTTTCTTGGGGATGAGGAAGCAGCGGACAGGATTCAGAGCCGAGTGACCAGGATGATGAGTGGCCTGTGGAACGTTCCCTCTGTGGATTGGAAGTTGGTTGATAGAAGAAAAAGAGGGGATATGATAGAAACATTTAAGCTGCTTATAGGGGAAATGTTTCAAACTTGGCTAGAGGGACCAGAACAAGGGCTCTGGAAGTTGAATAAAGGTGTGGTTAGTAGGGGGTGTGAGGATTAGATTTTTTGCTTGCAGAGTGGTGAATGAGTGGAATGGGTTGCCAGTCAGATGTGAGTGCTTTTTCTGTTAATGGTTTCAAGGAGAGGTATGATAGAGTGTGTGGATAGATTGGATCTCCTGCAAATGAGTCTTCGGAATCCATATAATAATAATACTATATACACTGCTTGGAAAGAAGTCAATTGACACCATAGTATGACGAACAAACAGACATGGCATTCAACTTAATAAGATGTAGGACTGCCTTTTGCTGTGGTGACTGCAGCAATCCTATAAGGCATACTTTCCAAAGCGTAGGATAGCAATCAATGGGAATTTTGGACCATTCTGTCTGTAGACATGTAATGAGTTCCTGGACTGTTGTGGGGCAGATGTTCCTTGATCTCACCCAATACTCTAGTTCATCCCACAGATATTCAATAGGGTTGAGGTCAGAGCTCTGTGGAAGCCAGTCAAGTGTGGTGACATTCATGTCTGCAAACAATGCAGTTACAGCAAGTCTTATGACAGAGTGCACTGTCTTGCTAAAAGAGACAATGGTCAGCTCTGTAGGAAGAATTGCATTGTCCAGAATGTTCAGATATATCTCTGAGTTCAATGTTCGTGGTACCACAAACAGAAGTCCAAGGCCAAACCAGGAAAAAAAGGACCATATCATCACACCACCACCTATGAATTTCATAGTTGGGGTTATGCACTCTGATAAGAGATGTTCTCCAGGCATGTGCCACACCCACACCGTTCATCTGTTTGGTTGAGGGTGTAGTGCGATTCATCGCTCCATAACACAGCTTTCCAAGTTTCCACGTTCCACTGCACATGCTCTTTGCATGTGCAGTGGAAGACGATGCTGCATGTTGGTTTGGGTAATGTTGGGCTTGCATATTGGGTTCTACCATGGAAACTAACCGATGTTGTGAGCCTTGGTTCTGAATGTTATTGTGCAGTTTCATGTTCAAGATGAATGTGGAACTCTTCATTCAAAGTCAGGAGATGAATGGTAGTTTTTACATATTATCCTTTGTAGCACCCTATGGTTATGTTTGGCGAGTATGGTAGGTTGTCCACTGTGTGTAGCACTTGCAGTTGACTCCCTGTACTTCCATCTCATTATGATATCACTGATTGTTGACCTGGGATGGTTCAATTTGTCAACAACTTGCCAAACAGATAGGCCTGCAACATGGCATCCTATCACGATGAATCTTTCAAACTCCGTCAGTTCACTTTTCACAGTCATTTCACTGAATACAGTTGCACTGACTTGGGAGCATCATATTCCTCTCATTTATACCTGCTACAAACACAACTCGTTACATGGCACAATGTGCCTTGCCCATGGAGGTGTCCATTGACTTCTTTCCAAGCAATGTACAGTTAGGGTGTCCTAAAATATAATCTTGAAGTATCTTAAAGTCAAAAATATTCATTTTTGCTTTTCACTTATAGCAACCATATTCAGCAATGTTTGTGCAAGGAAAGGTTTCAAGCCATACAGTCTCTATGCTCTTTACTTACATGTTGTATTCAATTGAGTTCAGTTCATAATTGAGTTAAATTTTTATACATAAAGAAGGCTGCTATATAGCAATCCCTCGATTAGTGCGCCTAATGGGTTCTTTAAAACAGGCGCATTAATCGAAAATGCACTAATCGAATATAATAACCTATGGGAAAAAGTATAATTCGTTCCTCAAATTTCTTTTTTGAACCTTAATTTTTTAATAAAAGAATTAAGGTATGTCTCAGGGCCTAGTTAAAAGAAAACCATGAAGCTGAAAGACAATAAAACATATTCAGAATATAAATTTTATTATTCTACTTCTCAACAAAGAACTGAGCTAATGTAGTTTGGCAGGCATTTTGTTTCTTTTTTTCATACAACCAACGGTATGGCCCTATTGCCTCTTCTACTCTTCTGCAAATTTTTCTGCTTCTCTCTCTCTCTCTCTCTCTTCATCAGGGTCAACCTCTAAGCATTGCTGCTTAAAAACTTCAATTGTACGAAAAATATTTTCAAATTGTTTCTGTGAAATCTCTTTTGGCTGACTATCAGTGGTTAAATTTTCTTCGTATTCTTCAGGATCTTCCCACTGTGCATCTAAATTTAGCAGGTCAGAATCACTCAAATTTTCAGAATGAGGTTTAATTACCTCTTGGACGTTATCATTGAAGGGAAGAAAGAAATGAAGGACATACGAATTGGTTGCCAACACGTGAAATCACATGTTTTATAGATAAAATTTCCCAACTGCTATACAAGCAAAATAGTTACCACTTTAAAAACTACAATGATCATAAAAGAGAAGTTAATTTTCTGACATGTAATAATAAACAACTCATCCCAGAAGACAGATTGATTACCCTATTATCAGAATGGATTCTCCTTCTTTTGACAGGTGCAGAAGGGTCAAAGGGTCTCATATCTTTGGGCGTACTATAGCAGACGACCTAAATTTTGGCGGTAAAAATTTAAAACATTTGTAAAATGTTTTAAATCAGTAACTAAATTATTTCATTCTGATGAGTGATTTTTTAAAATAGTTAGCCATAAAAATGTATAGATAGAAAATTTTTAAAATCTGTAACATTTATTTTTATGATGTATACAGACACACTAATCGAATTTGGGTATCGAAAAAAAAATGACGCACTAATTGAAAACACACTAATCGAGGGATTACTGTATATGTAAATCTTAATAATGAACTGGGACAAGCATCTTTCCAAGTAATTCCACATCACATAGTCAACTTCACTACAGATATAAACACAATGGGGAAGGGAAAGGAAGGGGAGAGGTCTCATATTCCACACATTACAATAAAAGTACTGACCTCACACACTTTAATTTCTAAGTCTTGAGCTTTCTGAATAAGTGCCACTGCAGAATCCTGAGAGAGTGAATTCAAGTTGTATTTGAACCTATTGATAACAATTTTTTGATTTAATATTTTTAAATACAAACTTTTTTTAAAAAATATCTTCTCTTCTATCTTATTAGAATCATAGAGAAAAATCTGTAAATATAGCTTTTGAAAACAACCAAAAAATTATCCAACAGAATGAAAGATTCATGCTATATGCTAAAATTAAGTTGAATATCAAAAGACAAGCAAAAAATGGGATAACTATCCAAAAGCAGGTTTCATTTCCAGTTTTACATTATAAAAAAAATAAATAAATAAACTTTTTGACCAACTACAACTGTATCTACTTAATAACAATATACTTGGTATACACACAAAGCCAAAATATTATGACCCCCCCCCTAACAAGTTGAATCCCTTTAGGACAAGATACCTGCATACACCTTTTTTTGGCAGTGACTCCACTAGTCCATGAAAAGTGTCCTAAGGTATTCTAGACCAACTAAACAGAATAACATCCTGGAAGTCACCAACTGAGTAAGGCACTGGCATTGACTGGCAGACAGTGTTTCACACAATCCCACAAATGTTCAATGGTATTCAAATTAGGAGAATCAGATGTCCAAGAAATGATTAAATATGCTCATCAAACCATGCTTGCCCAATGCAACCTTGTAACACAGGGCATTGTCTTGCTGGAAGAGCCCAGATCTGTCAGGCCACATAGTCATAATGTAGGGCCATACCTGTCCGAAATAATTCCAAGGTAAGAATCAGCAGTCAAGGTGTGTTCAATGTGGATGAGAGGACCCAGTATGTCCAAGAGAACAATCTCCATATTAAACAAACCATGGTTTATGATCAAACAGGCCAACCATACCAAACTATGGTTGGCCTGTTTCCAGCCAACCATGCAGTTTGTTTTGCTATAATATTTTTGGCTCATGAATGTATGTAAAATAATACACTGTTGCTGACAATAGATTTCACCAATTCTACTTATGATGCCATTTTTTTTTTTCCTTAACTTAAGCGCCTCTGTATTCAATTGGAAGAACGACAGTACATTGTACCCTTTGATTGGGAAGGCCTAAGTTCGATTCTCGTCATGACAGGAGAAATCTTTATATGGATTTTTTCAGTTGAAGATGAGTCAGCCGATCTCATATAGAGGTAGCAGAGTTTTTTCTCTCGGAAACTCAGGTTTTTCATCTCGCATACGGACAAAAAATATTAGTGGTGGTAGTGGACAGTAGATGGCATTGGTGTAGATGATGTGGTAGTAGCAGTTCTGTGTACTTGGTGGATGAAGTGGTGGAGACCGAGAGTTGTAGAGGAGGTGCACTCCCTTGATGAGTCTTTGGACTCCTTGGAGATGTCACGAAATAATAATAATAACAACTTGTACATACTGTTAACTTAAAAAAAATACAATGAAATTGTTGTTTTTAACTTCAACATCACAAGCTTAAGGAAATAAGGAGAATTATATTTTAAATCATAATTCAAGTACAGAGAACTTATTTTTGCTAGTTATGTCATCAAAGAACAAACTTTTTAAGGATTTTGTAACTTGTTTTAATTACTTCTCATATTCTGATATTTCTTTTCATGCTTCATGTCTCACAATTCTAACTTTGTACTTCTTCAAATGTTTTTTCAACATTATTGTTCTATAAAAGAATGCAAGTTTCATATGTAAGACTGCTCTGATTTGTTCAAGAATTTGTGGTGAACAAAATATATCTGGAACAGAAACCAACAAGGTAGGTGTATAGAATAAATTAACTCTTTAAACTAACGATGTTTCACTAGATGTTTGCAATTATCATTATCAAGATTTCCTGTAACTGCAACAATGCAAATAACTGCAGATGTAATAATTAAAAGAAACACACGTATTAACCACAGTTAAAATTATTTAATTGTAAATATTTCATCCTAAGTATCTCAGGACATCAGTACAGTAGTTTAAAACAATAATAGGAATAACATACAGTTAGGGCGCATGATTACAATAGAATCTCATTAAAACGTGCGTAACGTGTTACAGAAGTTTAAAAAAAATAAAATAAAAATATTTAACACAATTTTGTATGACAATTTCCCATACTTCAGGAATAGTAAGAACGTCGTTGCGGTTTAAGTTTGGTCTGTGTAGTAGGGCTTCAGAACTTTCTTTGTATAAACATTCATGTATATATAAAGATCTGTGTAAAAGTTTAGACCTTTCCCAATGGATCCTATGGTTTGGATTTTCAATTCCGTGTTGAGAGAGGCCAGATTTTTGCAGTTTAAAAAAGACGAATGTGGTCTTAATGTTCCGAGATGTGTTTCTGAACAGACCTACCTGTCTGTCCAAAGTAAGACAATTTGCATGAGCATGGAATTTCATAAATGCCAGGCAACATCAAAGGTGAGAGTTTGTCCTTAGGAGAAGGTAACAAGTTGTAAATTTGGTTGATAGGTTTGTATGTAGTGGCAAAATTGTATTTCTTCATAATTTTAGAAAGACGTTCAGAGATGCCTTTGACGTAAGGTATGAGAATCCTATTGACTTCTTCCTGTCTGGTTTGATGTGTGGAGAAGTGACTGATGATTTTTTGAGTTGTTTTAGGATTATATCCATTTAGGATGGCTGTATTTTTGATTACTTCTAATTCCTGGTTTAAAGATTCTTCAGAGAAGCAGAATTTGTGTGCTCTTAAATCACTAGTTTCTAGAGCACACAAATTCTGCTCCTCTGAAGAATCTTTAAACCAGGAATTAGAAGTAATCCAAAATATAGCCATCCTAAATGGATATAATCCTAAAACAACTCAAAAAATCATCAGTCACTTCTCCACACATCAAACCAGACAGGAAGAAATCAATAGGATTCCCATACCTTACGTCAAAGGCATCTCTGAACGTCTTTCTAAAATTATGAAGAAATACAATTATGCCACTACATACAAACCTATCAACCAAATTTACAACTTGTTACCTTCTCCTAAGGACAAACTCTCACCTTTGATGTTGCCTGGCGTTTATGAGATTCCATGCTCAAGCAAATTGTCTTACTTTGGACAGACAGGTAGGTCTGTTCAGAAACGCATCTCGGAACATCAAGACCACATTCATCTTTTTAAACCGCAGAAATATGGCCTCTCTCAACAGGGAATTGAAAATCCAAACCATAGGATCCATTGGGAAAGGTCTAAACTTTTACGTAGATCTTTATATAAACATGAACGTTTATACAAAGAAAGTTCTGAAGTCCTACTACACAGACCAAACTTAAACTGCAACAACGTTCTTACTATTCCTAAAGTATGGAATTTGTCATACAAAGGTACGAAATTGTCTTACAAAATTGTGTTAAATAATTTTATTATTATTTAAAAATTTTTTTTTTTTTACTTCTATAACACGTTACGCACGTTTAATGAGATTCTATTGTAATCATGTGCCCTAACTGTATGTTATTCCTATTATTGTTTTAAACTACTGTACTGATGATGCCCTAAGATACTTAGGATGAAATATTTACAATTAAATAATTTTCACTGTGGTTAATACGTGTTTCTTTTAATTATGATTGCACCACAGGGTTCGTTATTTAAAAAAAAAAATGCAGCTGTAATGGCATGATCAGTAGTTAAACATGCTTCCTAAGAATGGGCAACACTGTTGAAGTGACCTTCGATTGCAATCTACAGCTGTGAATCTTTCTGCACGTACTACTGATTGTCATTTTCTTGGTAATTTCATTATGTTCATGTGTATTACTGGAATGTTTTGATACCTCAGGATCCTCAAGAAATAGCCTGAATAATTTTGAATGATATAGTAATTTGCACAGTTCAGAATTAGAGTCCTCTTACAGTCCAACTTCAAACTCACCAAATAATCCCTCTTTGTTTTATTCCATCTAACTTCTATTCTCTGGAACAGTCTTCCTCACAAAGTGTGCCTCAAAAACTAAAAAAAGCTCAAGTTTAAGAAAAATCTCAACAGGTTCCATTCTTCTCCAGCTCTCACCTATATCCTACATATGGTACTAATGTTTTAAAGGATCTACCACCTGTCATGTGGACTGAAAAAAAGTAATAAAAATACTGCTGTATTAGTTGACACAGATTCCTTCATTAACCTCGTGTGAGACAAAAGTCAATTTCCACTTTCAATGATGTAGTGAGCAATACATATGCAATATGCAGCTGCCCCAGAATAGTGATAACACAATTTGCATTCATATCTATATTTATATGTTAATATTGAATGATAAAGAAAATTCACAGGGGATTATTTTTCAATTGATGCAATACTGTTATCTAGAATCTAAACTCTGAATATTTTTATTAATTAAAATAACCAAAATCAAATTACCTGACACCATCATCACCGGGAGGAATAACAGTAACATGTAAAAAATTTCAAAGACTCGCAAGCTCACAGAAAACAGCCATGTTTTTGAAGAACTTAAGTAATAACAATCAGATAATTAACGTTGAATAAAAAAAGAGGGATGTTATTTGGCATGGTGATTTCCTCATAAAATGTCATTGATAACTATGTTATTACTTTGAGATTCCCAGGGCAAAAATCAAAAATATAACAAATGCAACTAAAAAACAGAAAAGAAAAGTAAAAGTACAGAAATGATTTAACCAGCAATGTGAGGGTAAACTGAAACATGATAATCACCATGAAGGAATTGAGGTAGAACCATGTAACTTTTCTACATATTCCCCACAAAGTGTTATACACTTGTTACAACGCTACTGCATCATTTGCAATTCTCTGAGAAAAGTCTTTCCCTTGTTGCACAAGCCAGTCCTCAGCTGCAGATATGACTTCATCAACTCTGGTAAATTTTGTTCCTTTCAAGTGCTTCTTTAAATTATTTATTTATTTCATATGGGGTTCTCCCCTTTCCCCCGCTGTCCCATAGGATGGGTGGAGATCTCCTGTTGAGAGATTAAGCATGTATTTTTATGACTGCAGATCCATGTGTGTTCACAAGTGCAGTTTGCCTGTTCTGGGGAACAAAAAAACCTGAGTTTCTGAAAAAAACTGAACAAAAAATCTGGGTTTCTGAGTGAAAAAAAACCCTACCTCTGTATGAGACCGACAACTCACCTTTAGTTGAAAGAGACCAGATAAAGGTTCCTCATGTCTTGGATGGGAATTGAACCCAGGTCTTTCTGACCAAAGGGCTTCGTTCTATACTGACTGAGCTATGGAGGCTCGTGCTTCTTTAAATTTGGGAATAGGAAATAGTCAGATGGGGCCAAGTCTGTTGAATAGGGTGGGCGAGGCAGACATCGAAAGCCCAAACTGTGTATTGTCTGTTGGGTTTCATGAGCAGTGTGAGCAGGTGCGATGTCCTGCAAAAGCAACATGCCTCTGCTCAGTTTCCCATGCGGTTTTCCATCAAGGCCTCCTTCAATTCCTTCAGAGCTGTTGAATAAACTGCTCATATAACAGTTTCACCTTTTTTTGAGGTACTTAGTAAGGATAATACCATCCATAGCCCAAAAGACAATGGCAAGAACCTTCCCTGCTGACTTTTCGGTTTGGAACTTCTTTGGCCATGGAGAACCTTTGTGTCTCCATTCCATTGACTGTTGTTTAGTCTGGGTCATAGTGATGGCTGCATCACTATGACCCAGATGTTTCATCAACAGTCACAATATGAGCCAAAAATTTGCACCTTATTTCTCATCATCATCATCATCATCAAATTCCTGCCATGTACCCTCAAGGGGTGTACAGGATATGACAGTACTACATGAAAAAATTACATCATTACTAACTTCCTATCTACAATTTTCCTCCAAATCAATCTGTTACTTGTCAAGACTCCAACATTATCAGATCTTATATTTCTATCGTCTAAGGCACTTTGTACCGTATCAATCCACCTATATCTTGGTCTTCCTCTGGGTCATTTTCCTGCCAACCTGGCAGAGAACACTTGTTTTGCTAAAAGACGCAAAATCCATTGAGATGACAGCAGGCGTTCTCTCTTTTGGTCGGCATTCAAACATTTGGAGATTCACTTTGCTGACAGCTTCTGCATGTCCAGATGTTGGTGGTTAATGACCCCAACTCATTCCCTGGATATTACCAGAGTCTTTTTGGCTGGTATTAATCTATCATCAAAGATCACGGTGTGCAGTGCATTGATGTTTTCAGGTGTGATTATTGTAGAAGGTGCTCCTGACATGGGGGCATCTGTTGTTTCAGGATATCTAGTTTTAAACTTGGCCACCCATCTGGTAAATGTTGGGGCACAGTCCCCTAAAGTCTCAGACAAAGTTTGATAAATCTCAGCTGCAGACTCTTCTTGCAGCACGAAAAACTTGATGATGGCCTGCACCTCTGTGTCTTAGAATTTCTTCAAAACCTCTGACAAGTCTTCTAATACATCCTGAAAGAAAAAGAAGACGAAATTGATGAAACATGTAGGTTAAAGGGTTTTAAGATATGTTCTTTCTTGTGGTTATATCAGTTGTTTTAATATCATTTTTGTTCTAGGTGTTTATCAGAATTTTAGCTGCCCCTCCCCCCCACCTTGTAAATATAGTATGAGAGAGGATATGAAAGGATTGCTGGAGGAAGTATAAGTGAGAAAGTGAAAATCATTAGTTTGTTCAATAATTAAGAAGGGCTATGATGGTAAACGATTTGATGCATAGGCTGTGTAGAAGGAATGGATGTGAGTTTTTGGATGTGTGGAATGAGTGATGGAAGAAATGATTTAAGATGCACTTGAATCCATTTATGGTATCAGGGAGTTAATAAAAACAAATTGTATTTATTGGTATGAATCTAATACAGGGAGTCATCGAAACTAGATCATGATAGGAAAAACAGTAACAATCTATGAATAAGAGCAACCAAGTTATGCAACTCTGTGAATGATATGAATTGCATTATCATGGAAGTGATTATTAGAAATGAGTAGTTGCATGCTTGTCTGGTTCTGACCTATGTACAAGGATATCTGTACAAGTGAACCATTAGATATAAAACAGGGCAGTTCAACTCGGTCATGCAGACTTACCTAAGAGATTACACAACAAGCCTGGAGGTGAAGTATTGTCTGTAAGTGGATGACAGGAATATCAGGAACAAATCTGTAGTGTTTATCTGTAGTGTAGTGTTTACTGTAATCTGAACATTATAAACAAGTTACCTTGTTTATAATGTTCAGGAAAGAATAACTTTACTGAATGTAAATAGTATGCAATGGTAGATGCAGAAGAGATTGTTCAACTAATGAGGACCCATTTTGCTGAAAGCTATCAATGTGATGCTGAGAACAAAGCCTGGAGGTGAAGTATTGTCTGTAAGTGGATGACAGGAATATCAGGAACAAATCTATAGTGTTTGTTACCTTGTTTATAATGTTGGGGACTCAGATTGTTGTCATTAGTCAGACCTGGCTCTCAAATGCAGATGTACTAACTGGTGTTTAGTGTAAAGCTGTAAGCATTATTTTTAGGAAGGTTAAACAAGATAGGAGATGAGGGTGGGGGGGGGTGCTGCTGCTAATGAGAGTGGATAATTTGAATCCAGTTAAAGTAAAAAACTATGACTGCAATACTAGTAACAATTTTCTATGTAGCAATGAGTTTGAAGCCATCTGTGAGGTGTATGGATTCAAACAAGATCAAATACATAGTGAGGTGTTGTTACAGATCTAGTGGATTGGTTGCTGCTGATGACAAATTGCATCACCAAATCAACCTGATCAGTGCTAAATGAATAATCACCATAGGTAACTTTAATTATCCAAACACTGATTGATTAGCAGTTAAATTCTCATAAGAAGAATGGAACTGCAGGTGTTGCTAAACAGATTCCTCAAACAGCATGTGGCAGAAGGAACTCAAATAAAAAAAACACTGAATCTGATTATAGTGTTGGGGGGGGGGGGGGGGTTCCGTTAATGCTAGTATGGTTAATGTTGCAGTTCCATTTGGAAAAAGTCACATGCTAAACCACAAGTTACAAAGCAGGAAATTATGACCAAATGAAGAGAACACTAGGTTCTCAGTTGGTCGAATGCTTGAAGGAAAGGATATCGACAGTGCATGGGACACATTTAAAAAAAAATATTTAAACGATGTAATATCAGAATGTGTTCATTTTGGAAAATTATGGAGACAACTACCGTGTTTGAGTAAAACTTTAGTTTAATATAAACCAAAATCTACTAAAATTAAACTAAAGTTTTACTCAAACACGGTAGTTGTCTCTATAATTTTCCAAAAATGTATTCTGATCACTGTAAGCCTAAAAGAAAGGATCAGAATGTGTTCACTAGAGTCTTCAGAATAAATAGGGTAAGATTGAAAGGATGTGCAATATTATTAAGCACAACATTCTTAAGAAAAAGATAATATGGAAGGAATATTGTGTGCACAGAATGACATCAGCTATGAAAATTATAAGGTGCAGGCCATAAGAGTTACAAGTATGGAAAGCTGTCAGAGTATGAAAAGAAACTGGGTCTGAAAGCTAAAAAAGAACCAGAAGATGCTACAAGTAAAAGGAAGAAAGAATGTGAAAGAATAACTTTACTGAATGTAAATAGTATGCAATGGTAGATGCAGAAGAGATTGTTCAACTAATGAGGGCCCATTTTGCTGAAAGCTATCAATGTGATGCTGAGAACAAAGAACTCAATGTACCTCTTCACAGGATGAAGAAACTCAAGTGTATAAATAGGACATACTGGAGCTGCATAAACTGTATAAGAATTCAGCCATAGGGTTCAGCTAAACTGGCTGTGTATTTGGCCATACTGTATAATTTGTCTCAGAAGAGGGAAGATTCCATAGGAGTTGAATGAATGCATAATTCTAATGCACAAGGGTAGTGCCAAGACTGATGGGTCTAACTACCGTTTGTTTGTGGACTGACTTCACATCACTTGACTTAGTATCCCATAATGCAAAGCCCATCTCCTTGCACACATGTATAATGTTATGTTATGCATTATGGGAAGGGTCACTACCCAGACTGATTTTGACCTTTATTGAGGTCTCTTCAGTGTGAGCCAGACCAAGAAAGTTGATACTGCATGAATGACTGTGTTCAGTCCATCTTTGCCACGAATTGCCCCAGTCCTGAAGATACTTCAGGTGCAAACGTTGTTTGCTTACACTTGGATAAAGGATTAAACTAAATATATAATTTATAGTCTAGCCAAGTGAAAAAACTTCAAACATCTTTCTCTAATCCAGAGTAATTTAATAATTCAAGGTCTGCATTGCTTCAACCTTGGTATCACCTCTAGGTCTGGCTCCCACTGAAGAGACCTCAATAAAGGTCGAAACTGGTCTGGATAGTTACCCTTCCCATAATGCACAGCTTTATACATGTCTGCAAGGAGATGTGCTTTGCGTTATGGGATACTAAGGCAAGTGATGTGAAGTCAGTCCACCTTTGCTATGAGTTGCCCCAGTCTTGAAGATACTTCAGGTGCAAACTTTGTTTGCTTACACTTGGATAAACGATTAAACTAAATATATAATTAAATAAAATAGCTGTCAATAAAGTTATATGCTCTGGTGTAATGAAATATTGAATAGTTTTTTTGTTTTTTTTTTTATATTGGAGAGATTATACTAGAAGAAACTGATCAGGTTAGGAATTTTAGAGTTTTGGTAGATAGGAAGTTGAAGTTCAAGAGCCATATAGAAAGACTGCAAATACAACTTACAGGATAATTGCAATTCTGAAATGGACATTGACAGGTAATGATTAAAAGGTCATTTTTCCTGTTTACAAGGCTTTGATACAACCTCATCTAGGACTACTCTATGAAGATCTATTCTCCTGGTTTCCAATGTGATTCAGATAGAGTGGAGAGATTGCAAAGGAGAATGTTAAGAAGATATTATCGGGACTATGGAATGTAGATTTCAAGAACTTGTCTGTAGACACTAGCAAAAGGAGAAAGATGCATGATATGACAGACCTACAAATTTCTAAAAGGGAATGATTTCCCCAACTCCTTGGTAGTAATAATACTGTATACTAAACTATATTTCTTTAAATTTACAGTTTTAAAAGAACAGTATCTATTTATGCCAGTTATCTGTCATTAGGTGTTCAAAGACTTATGCACATCAGCCAATCTTTTTCCATCCTTTAGGCTAACTAATGCAGACTACTCATCAGCAGTATCTACTCCCTCTATGTAACTGGAGGTGACCAATTACAAGAAAGGATTGAACTGACTGCTAAAGTTTTCAGATTAGTTTTGATATAAATGGTTCTATATACACTATATATTGATGACAGAACACACAAAGGATTGTGTATTCTGTCATCAATGTACAATTTTTCACCATTTCCTTTGTTTACTGACCTCAGCTGCAATTTTCTCTCCAAATGTATCATTCTTCAGTAGAAAGTCTGTTTTCTTGGATATAAAATATTGGGTATTTATTTATTAGCTTCGCCCTTCCCTTTGCAAATAGTAAGTGTTATTATAAAATTGTAAAGTTACAGGTTGTAGCAGTCAAAATTGCATATGCTACTTAAAAGGATTAAAAAACTTCATAACTGCCAGCTAGAAATACTTTACACTTTGTAGTGCATGGAAAGAAGTAAATTAAAGGCCAATTTATCTGAATGAGGAAGGAGGCAGGGGGATGAAACCAGTCATCCAAATGAATCCCAGCATCTTCTCTAGTATTTATCTCCTGGGAATAGAGAGAACAATTCCTACCATCTAAATTCACTACAATGATACACTATAGTGAGCATCTACTGCAAAGATGGTAATGATCAGATGCATGATGAGTATTAAAATACAGGCTAAACAGTGACCAATATGAAAAGGAAAGAAAAAGCATAATATGAAAGGCAGTCAGGACAAAGGAAATTCTGCTTCAGGGAATGCAAAAGGAAGAATAATTATGGAATGATGACAATGGTGAGTAGCAATAATAGCAAGCTCTCACTCTCTCTCTCTCTCCAGCAGAGGAATTAGTGGAATTATTTAGTGAGTACTTTACCAGTGTATGAGGTGTGGCTATTAAATAACGAGACTGATTGCAAAAATGTGGTTTATTATTACAATTGTACAACTTAATTGTTATCCCCCTTCAGCATACTCCCCTCTATCTATACACTGTTGCATACGAATTTTCCATTGTTGGAAGCAGTGCTGCAAGTCATCAGGTGATATCTGCTTCATTAGTGTTGTCGTTTTCTCCTTTACCTCATCCACTGATAATTTGTTTCTGTTTCTGGATTAAGTCAAGAAACAGAAACAAAGAGACAATCAGGTGTTATCTGTTTCTTGCCATTTTCTCCTTTATCTCATCCACTGACTGACTGTTTCTGGACTAAGTCCAGAAACAGAAACAAAGAGACAATCGATGCACTGGAAAACTCTCCCATGTCACCGAGAATGAAAAAAGCAAGAAGAGCAAGTCAAAACTGAAGGCAATGTCGATCGTTTCTTTTTATATATATTATATATATATATATATATATATATATAAATTATAATTGTATAGCTTTAGAGTTCTCAATGTTTTTTCCAGTGTCTTTTAATAGCTTTCTATGTTCTTAACCCCTGATGAAGTCAATCCCGACGAAACATGTTGCATTTTCAAATAAATCTCAATTTGTTATAATTCTTGGATTTTTAGTCAGTTTATATTAAAATGAACATATCCAACCTCCGAGTTAATAGTAATAGTCATTATATATATATATATATATATATATATATATATGTGTGTGTGTGTATATATATATATAATATTCATCAAAGCTTGATTTGCTTCCTCAGTCTTAAGAAAAGGCTGGTTATATTCCACTAATTCAGGCCCTACCCAAGGGCCTATGAGTTGCGGAAATACTTTCTGAAAATGAAAGCTGTGCCAAACAAAGCGGCCTTTTGCAGCTGCCCAATTTTTAATCCATCTAACTCGAGTGCTTCTAGATGTTTTTTCAATGTTTTAGGGATGGTGCCTAAAGCACCTATTATTATGGGAACAACTTTCATTTTCTTTTGCCAGATGCGTTCAACTTCGATTTGCAAATCGCTATATTTTTTAATTTTTTCATTTTCTTTGTTGTCAATCCGACTATCTCCTGGTACTGATATTTTGATAAACGTAACATCCTTGTTTTCACTTTTTTCAACCACTGTGATATCGGGTGTGTTACATTCCAAGCTTTTGTCAGTCTGGATTTTGAAATCCCAGAGTATTTTAGCTGTTTCATTCTCAACCACTTTCTGGTGAACTTTATGCTTCCAATAGTCTTTAGATACTTCAAACCCATACTTTTTACATAAATGCCAATGGATTATCTTAGCTACGTTATCATGCCTTTTACGGTACTTAATTTGTGCAATTTTTATGCATCCACTTATAATGTGGTCTACCATTTCTTCCTTTTCTTCGCACAATCTACATTTACTGTCTTCTTGAATTTTTTGTATTTTTGCCTTCATAACGTTGGTTTTAATGGCCTGTTCTTGTGCTGCAAAAATTACCGATTCTGTTTCTTTCTTTAGTGCACCATTTGTCAACCATTGCCAGGTCAAGTTGCTGTCAGCGCTGTCCTCTATGCTGTGAAGGTATTTTCCATGCAATGCCTTATTTTTCCATCTTTCAGTTCTCACTTTTACTTGGTTGGTTTTGTATTCCAATTTTGTCTCCATTGGTTTAAATAAACCCTCTTTCCTTACCTCAATTAGAAATTTTTCCGTTGTTTGCTGCAGATAATCATTTAAATTTCGTTTTTCTTTTTCAATAACTTGCTTCACTTGTAATAATCCTCTACCTCCTTTTTTGCGTGACAGATAGAGCCTATCAATGTCACTGCGAGGATTAAGGGCATGGTGAATTGTCATTAATTTTCGAGTTTTTCGATCTAAATCTTCCATCTCTAGCTGGGTCCATTCAACAATGCCTGCTGAATATCTCAGAACAGGTATGGCCCAGGTATTAATTGCTTTTATCAAATTTCCAGCATTAAGCATTGATTTAAGGAGTTTTCTTAATCGTCTTATGTATTCTGCTCTAGTTCTTTCTTTGATCTTATTGTGCAGAATTTGTGATGCTTCTAAAATTCCCAAATATTTGTAGCTGTCTTCGAATTTTATTGCTTTGATTATTTCACCATTGAGCAGCTCGATTTCATTCATATCTTCAAACTTTCCCCTTGTTATTCCAGCAATTGTGCATTTGTCTAAGCCAAAATCCATTGATATAGCTTGACTGAATATGTGCACAGTGTTTAGCAACGATCTGAGTTCATTCTCTGATTTTGCATACAACTTCAGATCGTCCATGTATAAAAGGTGAGATATCTTTGCACTCTTTTGCGCAGTTTGATAACCATGAACAGTTTTCTTTAAAATTCTAGTCAAGGGAATCAATGACAATATAAACAATAGAGGAGATAATGAGTCTCCTTGAAAGATGTCCCTTTTTATGTTTACCTCTCCAATTTCTTCTCTATTTATAACCAACGTTGTTTTCCAGTTTTTCATGCTGGATTGCAAAAATTTTTGCACGTTTTCGCTAATACCAAATAGTTCTGTGCATTTTAAACTCCAACTATGAGGCACCGAATCAAACGCTTTTTTATAATCTATCCAAGTCATATGAAGGTTGGTTTTTCTACGTTTGCA
Source organism: Typopeltis vanoorti (assembly GCF_054136105.1). Lineage (NCBI taxonomy): Eukaryota > Metazoa > Arthropoda > Arachnida > Uropygi > Thelyphonidae > Typopeltis > Typopeltis vanoorti. The sequence continues at coordinate 28,930,779 of NC_143552.1, forward strand.
ATTTTTAAGAATCATTTTATCAATCAGCAATTGGTCTTTTGTGCCTCTTGAATTTTTGCTGTTACCTTTTTGTTCAATTGGGAGAAGAGAATTTGCTTTAAGATAGCTGTATATTTTATCAGCTAGTATGCCTGTGAGTAGCTTAAAAGTTTTGGCAGGCAGGTTATTGGTCGGAAGTTTTCTGGGTTTGGACCTTTTTCTTTATCCTTTATGATCAAAAATGTTTTCCCTGCTGTGAGCTGCTCTTCTTTGCATTTTCCTTCTAAAACATCATAAAATTGGTTAGCAAGTCTTTCATGCAAGCCTGTTAGATATTTCAACCAGTAGCCATGCAATTCATCCTTCCCGGGTGTTGACCAATTTTTTTATTTTTTTTGCTTGCTTTTGAACCATTTCAGTTGTTATTTTCAGTTGGTCCATTTTTCGTTCTTGAGATTTGTTTGTAATTTGTTCAATTCATTTTGCCTTGTTATTGTGCCTTGCCTCTTAGGGTCGTCCCATAGGTTTTTCCAAAACTTTAGTGTATTTTCTTTGTCTCTGGTATTTATATTTATATTTTCTTTAAAGTTATCATTCCTGAAGCAATCAATTTTCTTGTAAAACGGTTGCTGATTTGCACGAAACATCGAATTTTGCTTGTACTGTTCAATGCGTGCACTGTATCTTCTTATTTTAGCTGCAACTGCAACTATTTTTTGCTTCACTTCCTCTAATACTTCATCAATAGGTCGTGTTCCAGTATTATATCTCTTTATGAAGTTATTTCGGATTTTTGTGTTTTTCAGCTTCTTTTCCTTAAGGTTTTTCAAAATGCTCACGTCTGCTCTGGGTTTAAGAATTTTATTCTCCAGTCGATGCTTCCATTTTGGTTCCTGAGCCTTACCGCTTTTGGGTTCACTAATCTTATATCCTAATTCAGATGTTACTACGCAGGCTATTGAGTACATAAGTTGATTCGTTTGCCCAATAGTTCCAGTAGGAATATCCCTTGCAGTTTTATTGGCCTCTTGTAGGAGTTCCTTCAGTTTTTGTTGAGGTACTTGTCTCAATACTGGAAGCCTAACTCATTCCTGGTTGCTGTTCATTTGTTCGATAATTTTTCGTGCGAGTTCTTGTTCCTTATCTGATAGCTTCCTTTCAACTATTTGTATATTTTCAAAATTTTCAGCATTCTGCATGTTGGAATCTGGTTCTGCTTCATTCATATTCTTGGTCACTTCAGGGTCAGTACGGTCTCCTTTTACAGCTTGAGGTTTCAGTGCTTCCAGCTCAAGTTCACTAAATACCTTGCGTTTGATAATGAAGCTGCGTTGCTACATCAGCCTTTCGAATGAAATTTCAGAATTTGGGTGTCGTTCAAGCCAAAGTTGGAACATTTGTTTCTGGGTTTGAACTGTAGAAGCACTGCATGACTTGTCTATTTTCAGCCATGCTCCACATTTTTCTAGTAAATACTTTCGAGTTCTGTGGATCTTGCTCCTGTAGCCCATTTGTGACTGGCTGTCCAGGAAGCCTAACAACCAGTGTGGTCCTTGCTATATATATATATATATATATATATATATATCAATGGCATGGTAATGGTTGAATGGGTACCAGAGGGTCAGAAGATAGTTAACCACCATTATTACCTTGAGGTTCTGGCCAAACTGAGAGAATGAGTGAGAAAGAAGAGACCCGATCTGTGGAAGAACAATCCTTGGATTTTCCATCAGGAGAACACTCCAGCCCACAGTGCAATGTCTGTAAAGCAGTCTCTGGCTGATGTTGTTGTTGTTGTCTTGTCCTTTGAAGAGTCTTAGATGTTTCCGTGCGCTCTTTGTACTGCTTTGGCTATGTCTGTGATTTTGTTTGTATAGAGCTGTTGTTCAGGATTAGGATCTATTTCTTGCAAGGCTGCTGTAATTGCTGGACAGGTAAAGATGTGAGTGGGTGTCAGTTCCGTATTGGGGCAGTTGTTGCAGTTTCTATATGTTCTCGTATCATCTGTATTGATCTTCATTCCTCTATAATGTCCTGTTCGTAGTCTTGCTATCGTAGTGGAGGTCCTTCTGTCAGCATTGATCTCGGGAATTTGATGTTGTATCACTGATTTCAATGGAATTAGTTTAGCTTTTGCTAGTGCATTGGCATCAGCAAGAGTTATCATATGAGTTTCTTGGTTGAGTTCTCTGGCCTCTTTTGCTAATTTATCAGCTGCTTCGTTGTGATCAATGCCTACATGAGCAGGAATCCATTGTAGAATGCAACTTTTACCTAAACACTTTAGATGATTTAAGAGTTTATGGATGTCTTGTGTGAGCTTGGTATTGCCATTTTTGATTGCCTCCATAGCTGATCTTGAGTCACTGTAAATTATAATTCCTTCAGATTGTTGAGATGATGATAGATTTAAGTAGGCTTCTAGTGCTTTAATTATTGCGTAGAGTTCGCTGGTAAAATTGGAAGCGATTCTCCCAGATCCAACTTTTATTGAAAGTTTTTCACCTTTCGGGAGTAGAAGGAGAACACCAGCGCCTCCATTAATCATATTGGTGTCTGATGATCCATCGGTATAACAAATAACCTGTTTGGAGGATGAAAGAAGGTTGATGGTATTTAGGCCTTTTTCTTTAAGCATTTCTTTTGGTTCTTTTTTTGTACAGAGTTTGGTAAGGTTTAGATTTATGAAGGTATTTGAAGGTAAAGGACTGGAAAATAGAGGTTCTTTGTTTATGTGGACATTTAGCTGATCAAGACCTATTTCTTTCCTGATAGTGTCATCATATTGTAAAGTCGATGATCTGTGAAGTCTGCAAATTTGGTTCCAATGTTCATAGGTTTTTAGGGAGACATGATCACTTTGGTAGCTTCTGATATTATTTATGAATTTTATGGTGGCAAATTTTCGTCTGTCCTCCAGCAGGTCAAGCCCACATTCCTGTTGGGCTCTGATGTTGTTAGTGGATGAGACTGCACCAATGATAATCTTGGATGCTTTTGCTTGTATTTTGTCTAGGTTTTTCTTTACCGATGAAGCCGAAGGTGACCAGATAGGTGCTGCATATTCCATTATTGGCCTTATTAGTGTAGTGTAAGTAGTTTTGAGGATTTTTGATTTCTGAAGAGTCTCTGGCTGATGGTGGACGAGTAAGGTAAACGGTCCTGGCATTGGACCGTCCACCTTACTCGCCAGACTTAGCTGCATGCAACTTTTACCTTTTTCCAGTTGAAATCCGCACTGAAGGGTACCCATTTTCAGTTGGTGGATAAGGTAAAGAAGAAAACAGCAGTGCTACTGAAGCAGATAACATCCGCGGACTTGCAGCACTACTTTCAACAATGGAAAATTCGTAGGCAACAGTGGATATAGATAGAGGAGGGGGAGTATGTTGAAGGGGATGACAATTAAGTTATACAATTGTAATAATAAACCACATTTTTTTGCAACCAGTCTCGTTATTTAATAGCCACACCTCATATATAATACTAGTGGAATGATGCTGCCCAATACCCAGAAGGAAGTCAAATGTTACAGAGAATAGAACCTGGAAGAAATAAAGCTGTGTTAAGTATATTAGATGTTAATAAAGCTATTGTATTAATAAGACTGATTATGAATCGAATGCAGGATTGAGTTGTTAGATGGTCATGAGTTTGGAAAAAATAGACGATGCTGCAATTTACTTATACAGGGTGTCCCAGAATTAGCTATTTCAGTGAAATGGGAGAAATTTTTTAAAAACTCATGTTTATTGATGTTTATTATGTTTAATATGTGTTATATATGTAAAAATTTCTAAATTATTGCATAATTTTATTTTCATTCCTTTCAGAACCCTAAATGAAACAAAAGAACGCATCTTTGTTGTAACATCCCATATCAAAGGAGTGTGATGTAATGAAATTAGAGAAAGATTTACAAGGAAATTTCACAGAACCAGTCCTACAGACAAAGCGATTCGTGAACAAATTTGAAAGAACTGGATCCGTACATGATGAGGTGGAAGAGGGCGCTCAAGGACAGCATGTAACAGTATTGAAGGAGTACGACAATTGTTCACGGATGAACCAACAATATCAGCTAAGGAAGCCAGTCAAAGACTCAACATATCCAAGACAACAGTTCATAGAATCTTGCGTTCGACACTGATGTAAAAGGCTTCATTTAGGGCATGCAGTACATTCAGGTACCGCATTGCCCTAAATGAAGAGGATTATTCAAGGTGTGCAGAATTTCTGGATCGGATCAAAAATGGAGGTTTATTGGATAACCTCTTATTCAGTAATGAGGTGACTTTCCACATGTGTGGTAAAGTAAATCGACACAATTGTCGTATCTGGTCCAATGAAAAACCATCTGAAGTCATAGAATGGCAAAGAGACTCGCCAAAAGTTAATGTGTCGCTTGGAATGACTAAATCCAAAATTTATGGCACATTCTTCTTTTGGGAAGCATCTGTAACAGGTACTGTCTACCTTGAAATGCTTCAGTTTCTCAAACCACAGCTCCTTGATGATGGCATTCTTGATAATGTTGTGTTTCAACAAGATGGATCACCATGTCATTATGCACTAATTGTTCAAGAATACCTCAAGAGACCTTTTTCAAATCAATAGATTGGACGTGGAGGACCTCAACCTTGGCCTCCTCTGGATTTCTTTGCATGGGGTTTCATAAAAACAAAGGTTTATCAACAAAAGATCAATAGTTTAACTGAACTTAAAAAATGCATTCAGTTGGCAGTGCAGGACAAACTCCTGAAATGCTTCAAAATGTGTTTTGCAATGCTAAGGATAGATGTAAAATTTGGAGAGATACAGACAGAGCACATGTTGAAAGTTCTCAATAAAGATTTGACTTATGATTTATAAATCTGTTTTTGTTTCATAATTAGGTAATAAACATGAAATTATATCAGGTTTTAATAGATTTGTCCAATTTCCCTCTATCTTGTGTATATTCATCATTAGGGTTAGGGTTCTGAAAGATGAAAATAAAATTATAAAATAATTTAGAAATTTTTACACTAAAAAAAAAAAAAAACATGTATGAAACATTATAAACATCAATAAACACGAGTTTTTAAAAAATCCGCCCCATTTCACTGAAATAGATAACTAATTCTGGGATACCCTGTAATTTATATGCATGTGCAGGGTAAGTGGGAATTCTTCTTTGTGAAGGTATTTGATATGTTACAGTGGCACAAGATGGAGGAAATGGGGGACAGATGGATAGATCAATTTTGAATGAATATGTTATGGATGTGCATGTGTGTGTGGGGGGGGGGGGACAAGGTCTCAGAATAGGAAGTTAACCAGTAGCATTCCAGGGGATATTTCAGTTATCTGCTGACTGATGATGATGTAGGAAGAATAAGGAAGGAAGCTGATCTCAAGTATCCACAAAAAAATTTAAATGAACTTTTAGCTTAGACAAATGAGTGGGATTGCCATTTTCATGGTAATAAGTGAAAGATGTACTTCAGAAGTAGTACATCAATAGTACTGATAATATAGCAGACCAATATGGGGGGGGGGGGTAAATTCTGGATCTGGTGTAATGATTGACAGGACCAGAAGTTTGGAGAGAACACTACTTCTATGATAAGGAACACAGTGACTAACAGACATAAGGAGGTAGTTGAACAATGCCGAGCAATGATTAGAACACACCTGGACTATGGTTCACAAATTTATTCACCTGGTTCCCACCAAGATGCACGATCTCTATAAAGGATACAGAGACTAAGGGTGACTAGGACAATATATGGTGAATCTAGAATGTTCGGTTTGTTAGGGGAGGGATTGAGGAAATGAAAACTGAAGTGTATTAAATAGCAGAAAAAAGGTGATGATAGGATAGAGATGTTCAAGTTGATGAGAAGATTTTAATTAAGTGATACAGAAGGAATTGCATATAGAGTAGACAGTGGTGGAAGAATGAAATATCATCTCCTGTAAGTTGTGTAAAGGTGATGTGAAGAGGAGAGCAATGGGATTTCTAGCATGAAGAATGTGGGTAAGTAGGCTAAATTGCCTTGAGTATGTTGTAAATGAGTGGAATGCTAGGATGCACAAGCATAGGGTTCAGTATGATAGATATGTTGCTATTTAAATGAGACCTGTAATGAGTCTAATAACTCCAAGGTGTTTTTTAAATATTGATCCCATACACGAGAGATCGAATAAAGGACCTATAAGCACATCAGTGCTATGTCTGGGAGTGTAGGTGAGGACTCAGAAATGTATTTATTTTTTGAAGAGTTATAGGTTGTAGTTGTTCAGAAATACTTCTTGCAATAGGCTTTTCAAGAGGACAGAGGTAGATGGAATAAAAGATCAAGAAGAAAAGCAGGTTCAGTATGTTTGCTGTTGCACACTAAAGGAATGCTGGGCAGTTGCTACTCTTGTATTAACAGTTGCAACAGAAAGCGGAGGAATGATGGTAGCCAATTCAGCAGAGCAATGACCACTGTGATACTAATATTAAACAAAGATGTCAAGAAGTCAATGTTGAGCTTCATCCCCTACTCAGATAAGATGATGTTATTAAAACTGAAAGGTCAACCACTAAATGTTAATCTTATACAGGTCTATGCCCTACTGCTGACAAGAGTGATAGAATCAAAGAATTTTATGATCAATTAAAAGAACTAATGAAAAACACAAAAAAGCATGATATTAACATTGTCATGGGTGATTTCAATGCTAAAGGTAGAAGTGGAGATGTAGTTGGCGAACATGGACTGACAACAAGAAATGAGAGAGGCAACCGTGTTATTCAATTCTGCCAGGAAGTGGAGCTAATAATCACAAACACATGGTTTAAGCTACCATCCCGAAGGTTGTATACTTAGTGATCAACACAGGATAATAATGGGAATATAGTCAAAAACCAAATTGATTACTTGCTAATTAAATCAACGACTTCGAAGTTCCATAAAGAGTACAAAATCCTATCCTAGTGCAGATATTGCTTCTGATCATAATCTAAGTTATACTTTGATTATGATCAGTTATACTTTAGAAACATCAACAAAAAAAGGCTTGATTTAGGAAAATTAAAAAACACAGAGATAAGAAACAAATTGAGTCAAGATCTGAATCAAGAGCTAGCACTTATCAAGAATGATGATATCATGAGGGTTGATGAATCATGGGACAAATTAAAATCTGTCTTCATAGAGAAATGTACCAATACCTTTTGTCCTAATAGAGCAGTAAAAAAGAAAGATCAGATAACTGATGAAATTCTTTCTCTCATGGATCAACACAGATCATATAAAAATCATAGTCCAACAAAATGTGAAGAGGTTCAGAAAATTATTAAATGCAAGATCCAAGAACAAAGAAATCTGGATGAATGAAAAATGTAAAGAAATAGAAATTCTACAGGAAAAGCATGACAATTTTAATTCACACAAAAAGCTGAAAGAGACCTCAGGTATATTTAAGAAAAAACAATTCTGTATCTTTCGAAACAAAAAGGGAGAAATAATATCTGAAAAGGATGGCAAAATACAAGAATGGGTGAAATATATAGAACTCTTTACTGATAACAGACAGAACCCAGAAAATACTTATGAACATATGGAAGATCTTATTCCAAAAATGTATTGACCAAAACAAGGAAATATTCATTTGCTTCATCGACTTTGAGAAAGCATTTGACAAAGTCCAACATGCTAAAATGATTGCACTATTAAAAAGAATTGGATTAGATGGTAAAGACATCAGGATCATTGAAAGCTTATATTGGAACCAAAAGGCATCTGTTCAAGTTGATGACATTATTACAGACTCCATTAACATCAAACGAGGAGTAAGGCAAGGATGTGTGTTGTCACCTCTTCTTTGTAACATATACTCAGAAGCCATATTTCAAAAAGTCTTGAAAGGAAGAAAGGAAGGAATTAATGTAACTGGTGAAATCATCAGTAACATCCGATATGTTGATGACACAGCTCTTCTGGCTGAATATTCAGGATCTTCAAAATCTTCTGGAACTAGTGAATGAAGAGAGTGAAAAAATAGGATTAAAAATAAATATCACCAAAACTAAAATTCATGGTCATAAGCAAGAAACCAATTCTTAATTCAGCACTTTCTTTAAGTGGAAAACAAATAGAAAGAGTGGCAAAGTTTAAATATCTCGGATGCTGGTTAAATGAAGATTGCAATCCAGAAACGGAAATAAAAGTTAGAATTGAAATGTCAAGAAAAAATTTTCTCTTGATGAAATCAACACTGTGTAACCGCAGTGTTGAAAATGCTATGTATGGTCTGTACTGCTGTATACTGTGCAGAAGCTTGGACCTTGAAGACAGCATCAATAAAAAGATTTGAAGCCTTTGAGATATGGTTATACAGATGAATGTTAAAAATCCCATAGACAGCAAAAACGTACAATCAGGAAGTACTGAAACAAATGGCGAAATCACGTGAACATTTAGATATCATAAAAAGAAGGAAAAACTGCATATCTTGATCACCTACTTCATAATAAAAAGTATAAGATACTTCAATTGATTATAAAAGGGAAGATAAATGGAAGAGGAAGAAAATCTTGGCTGGCAGACATCAGACTGGCTGCTCAGCTGAGAATCGCACAAAATTTGTCAAGGTGGTTGCTCCAATAGGAGAAGGCACTCAATCAAAAAAGAAGAGCTGGACACCATTAAGCGCCACTAAGATACTGAAGCTATAGATTTACAACCTTTTGTGGGTGGGACACACACATACACAAATAAATAAACAAATAATAATAAAAAAATTGTGAGTATGATTGGCACATCTAAGATGGAAAAATGAACAGGAATGAAAGGAAATACATTCATCAAAAACAAATGAATTACCAATAATTTACAGTTATGGGTATTATGCGTATCCAATAAACTGTTATGGAGTAAACTGAATTATATCATCTAATAATCTCCAGATATACATGTTCACATTTATAATAAGAATAATCTGAAGAATAACTTATGCAAGATGGAAGAGATTTGTTGCAAAATATAAGTAACTAACAAATAATAAATGGTGCCAAAGTTAAAAAAAAATCAGTAGTTATTAGGGAAGGGCATATCAAAAATCAGACAGTGCACGAATTATAGGTGTCAATGCACTAAATAAGCCAATGACTCTATTTCTGGATATGTTAATATTTTATAGATCATCAAATGCAATCTGTTTTTGTAACACAGGTCTCATTAATAAATGGATTTTTACTCTACATCTATGCTTTCAGAAAAGTGGAATGAAAATGACTATATAACGAACCCCCCCCTCCTTACAGCAGCCTCTGCGGTTCAGTCAGTAACAACATATTTGGCTGGAAAGATCTAAGCTCAAATCCTGTATCAAATCAGTTCAAAGAATTTTTGAACTGAAAACGAGTTAGCTGGTCTCATATGAGGCATCAGGGTTTTTTCCCATACTAGAAACTTGTTAGATAAAACCACTAATGCTTAATATGAAACCAACTATCTCATCTTCAGCTCAAAAGCCCTTATAAAGTTTTTCATTTCACAAAACGGGCAAACTGGCCAAAAACACACATCAGTTACAGACAAAATACATTGGCCTTATAGCTTTAGTTGCTTTAACCATAATCTCAATAACTCTCCCCTCCAACACACACACACACACACATGCCATGCTGCACAAGCAAGATAAAGTAGAAGTTTTATTGTAGCACTAAATACAGTACAGACAGAGTCTATCAGATAATACGCTTCTGTGGTTGATAGCGTTCATGGTATTACCTCAAGTAGAACTACTACAACAACAACAACAAAAAAAAAAAAAAAAAAACTGAATAATAATTGCTAATTCTACTAGCTTCCTATGCTCTAATGGCATAGCTCTTCAGGAATGAAATATATAATAAAGTAACACCTAAAAACCACAGTGATATCCTTAATTGGTAAAAGGACAGATATTTCGTACAAATATTAATAGTACACCTTCAGTGTCTGTAACAGTAATAGGAATGGAATACAAGCAAAACGTTTGGTGGATCACCTATTAAAATACAATTGTTACCGCTTGGTAGGAAATAATAGAAATAACAAATTTAATCTATTAAGATAAATGGTTTTTTATATAAGATAAAAGTCTCCCAGATCTTTGAGAGAGACATACAGTCATTTCTATTTAAATTCGGTCGGTGTAAGATAGTTTCACAACTTTCTTTGAATAAGTGTTCATATTTGAATCTGCATCTATGGAGGAGAACTGCTTTATCCCACTGGACACTATTAGTAGAGTCAATACTGTGCTGCGCCAGACGAGACTTCAGAGGTTTGTTATAATCAATATAATATTGATGTTCTTTTATTCTTTTTCCAATGAACAGCCAGTTTGTCCAAAATAAGAGACATCGCATTCGCAAGGTATTTGGTAAACACCAGCCAAAGATAGAAAAGACAGTTTATCCTTTGTAGAAGGTAATAAAGAAGAAATTTTGTTGATATGAATATACGTTGGAGTCAACTGATACTTTTTCAGAATTCTACCTATAGGTTCTGAGATTCCTGGAATGTACGGAATAGGAACTCTGCGGACTGATGAAGAATCTGTAGGTGTTGTAACATAAGAGTCAAGTATCTGTTGGATTTGATTGGAGTTGTAATCATTTGATTCCATTAACTTTTTAATGATAGAAAGTTCTTGTTGTAAGATTATTTGGGAAGAGCAAACTTTATGTGTTCTAAGAATTAGATTTAAGATGCTAAATTTTTGAGACATGCAGTGCGCAGACTTTTTGTGAATGTATCTGCCAGTAAATGTGGGTTTTCAAAAGACGCTTGTAGATAAGGTACCAGAAGATGTTCTAGTAAGGAGGATGTCCAAAAATGATAAAGTATCAGAGTTTTCTTTTTCCATAGTGAATTGGATGCATGGGTGAAGGTTATTTATCCGTTGGAGATAAGTGGAAAGTTCATCTTCAGTGTGTGGCCAAACAGCAAAAACATTATTGACGTAATGGTACCAAAGAGATGGTTGAGGATGAATAGATGAGAACATAGTATCTTCGAATTGCTTCAAATAGTAGTTTGCCAAAGGTGGAGACAGAGGGCTACCCATGGCAGTACCTTCAATTTGTTTGTAGATTTTGTTTTTCCAACTGAAATAACCTGAGTGGATGACATATTCGAATATCCTTGCAATATCTGGAGGGTAATCTTCATATAAAGAATTGACTGTGTCGGTTAATGGGATATTGGTGAACAGAAAAATGATGTCAAAACTGACTAATATTTCAGAATCTGTAATTTTTATATCCTTGATTTTTTCAAGAAAATCTGTTCAGTTTTTTATATAGGATCTGGAATGACCAGTGAGAGCACTTAAGGAAAGTGATAATGCTTTTGCAATCCAATAAGTTGGAGAGTCAATGCAATTTATGATAGGTAGTACAGGACAGCAGCCTTCTTTATGGATTTTTGGGAGTCCATAAAGACGAGGAGTTCTTCCAAAGTAGGTGCGTATTTTATCCACGTAGTTAGGATCCCAACTTATAACTTCATCAAGTAATTTATTTACTTGTTTAATTTGTGAATTAGTAATCCTACTAATTCACAAATTAGTAATCCTAATTTATGAATTAGTAATCACAAATTAGGATTTGTGATTACTAATTCACAAATCCTTAGAAATATATTACAATACATTTCTAAGTATTATCTTTTCTTAAAGAAATTAGACCTTTAATTTCAGCATTTGATAAATTGAATGGAGGTAATTTGCTTTTGAATAACGAAGTTGCAACTTTAAAACATAGTTTGTTGGCATCTTTGCTAGGAAGTCCTTATAGATTGCGTTCTATATTATGTAAGAAATCAAGATAAGGAATGCGTGAAGGAATAACAGCAAAATCAAGGCCCTTTGCTAAAGCACTGGTTTCAGTGGTGGATAATGGGATCGGAAATGTTTACAACCATTTATTTGTAGACGTACTGTCAGAGGTAAGGTTTTTCTTTTGCTTGTTATATAAAGAGTTGTATTTTTGCATAAGATTTTCAAAATTAAAGGGCTAATTTCTTTAAGAAAAGATAATACAATATCCATTTCTAAGGCCAATAAAGGAATAGCTATTGTAATTATGAATAACTGACTATGAGACAAAAGTATCCAGCCTATTATAAGACACCATGACCCAAAAAGAGATCACACATAATCCTACTAATTCACAAATTAAATAACTGAATAAATTACTTGATGACGTTATAAACTGGGATAATAATGTGGATAAAATACGCACCTACTTTGGAAGAACTCTTCGTCTTTATGGACTCCCAAAAATCCATAAAGAAGGCTGTCCTGTACTACCAATCGTACTGCAAAATCGGATTGCAAAAGTATTATTACATTCCTTAAGTGCTCTCACAGGTCAATCCAGATCCTATATAAAAAACTCAACAGATTTTCTTGAAAAAATCAAGGATATAAAAATTACAGATTCTGAAATATTAGTCAGTTTTGACATCATTTCTCTGTTTACCAATCCCATTAACCGACACAGTCAATTCTTTATATGAAGATTACCCTCCAGATATTGCAAGGATATTCGAATATGTCATCCACTCAGGTTATTTCAGTTGGAAAAACAAAATCTACAAACAAATTGAAGGTACTGCCATGGGTAGCCCTCTGTCTCCACCTTTGGCAAACTACTATTTGAAACAATTCGAAGATACTATGTTCTCATCCATTCATCCTCAACCATCTCTTTGGTACCATTACTTCGATAATGTTTTTGCTGTTTGGCCACACACTGAAGATGAACTTTCCACTTTTCTACAACGGATAAATAACCTTCACCCATGCATCCAATTCACTATGGAAAAAGAAAACTCTGGTACTTTACCATTTTTGGACATCCTCTTACTAGAACGTCTTCTGGTACCTTATCTACAAGCTTCTTTCGAAAAACCCACATTTACTGGCATATACATTCAAAAAAGTCTGCACACCGCATGTCTCAAAAATTTGGCATTCTTAAATCACTAATTCATAGAGCACATAAAGTTTGCTCTTCCCCAATAATCTTACAACAAGAACTTTCTATCATTAAAAATTTAATGGAATCAAATGATTACAACTCCAATCAAATCCAACAGATGTTGAAAGTTTATTTTTCACTTGGTTAGACTATAATAAATTTAGTTTAATCCTTTATCCAAGTGTGAGCAAACAAAGTTTGCATCTGAAAATATCTTCAGGACTGGGGTAAGGTAGTACAACAAAAGGCAACTCGTTGTAAAGGTGGAGCAAGCTTACATCACTCCTATCTAAGTATCTCCCTTAATGCAAAACACATCTCCTTGCGGATATGTATAATGCTATGCATTAAGGGAAGGGCCACTACCCAGACTAGTTTCAACCTTTATTGAGGTCTCTTCAGTGGGAGCCAGGCCCAGATGTGGAGATACCAAGCAGAAGCAATAGCAAGGTCATCTCTACCTATAGGAGTTGCCAAAAGGTGTGCCACCTTTTTATTAAATTACTCTGGATTTAGAGAAAGATGTTGAAAGTTTATTTTTCACTTGGTCAGACTATAAAAAATTTAGTTTAATCCTTGTGAGCAAACAAAGTTTGCGCCTGAAAATATCTTCATGACTGGGGTAAGGTAGTAACAACACCGGGCAACTCGTAGCAAAGGTGGACCACGCGAACATCTTATCACAGTATCTCCCATAATGCAAAACACATCTCCTTGCGGATATGTATAATGTTATGCATTAAGGGAAGGGCCACTATCCAGACTAGTTTCGACCTTTATTGAGGTCTCTTTAGTGGGAGCCTTCACACTTGGATAAAGGATTAAACTAAATTTATTAAAATCCAACAGATACTTGACTCTTATGTTCCAACACCTACAGTTTCTTCATCAATCCGCAGAGTTCCTATTCCATACGTTTCAGGAATCTCAGAACGTATAGGTAGAATTCTGAAAAAGTATCAATTGATTCCAACATATATTCCTATCAACAAAATTTCTTCTTTATTACCTTCTACAAAGGATAAACTGTCTTCTCTATCTTTGGCTGATGTTTACCAAATATCTTGCGAATGCGGTGTCTCTTATTTTGAACAAACTGGCCATTCTTTGGAAAAAAGAATAAAAGAACATCAATATTATATTGATTATAACAAACCTCTGAAGTCTGGTCTGGCACAGCACAGTATTGACTCTACTCATAGTGCCCAGTGGGATAAAGCAGTTCTCCTCCATAGATGCAGATTCAAATATGAATGCTTATTCAAAGAAAGTTGTGAAACTATCTTACACCGACCGAATTTAAACAGAAATGACTGTATGTCTCTCTCAAAGATCTGGGAGACTTTTATCTTATGTAAAAAACCATTTATCTTAATAGATCAAATTTGTTATTTCTATTATTTCCTAGCACGTGGTAACAATTGTATTTTAATAGGTGATCCACCGAACGTTTTGCTTGTATTCCATTCCTATTACAGACACTGAAGATGTACTATTAATTTTAGTAAGAAATATCTGTCCTTTTACTAATTAAAGATATCACTGTGGTTTTTATGTGTTACTTTATTATTTAATTACTAAGCCACAAGTTCCATTAAAAATCAGGAATGAAATATTTTAATTTGAAAAACTTATGGTAGTAGATTGATCCCTAATATATAAACTGAAGTAGATAGAATTGTCATTAAATTAATAATGCAAACCTTCTGATATTTCAATTTATTGCTGAGCTGTGCTATGTAATATCTATCATAACCTACTTCTCAGCTTCTTGGGTCTTTTAGGTACTAACCACAGATGATATTAAAATAAGGCCTTGATTTTCGCTATACCGTGTTAGACAACATGTCATTTCGGCAGCTTCTATGAATCTGCAGACATTAGCATATAGCATTCTGTGAGTTGCTAAAGGACCTGAATTTTCTGCATGTAACAGATACCACATATGCAAAAAATTTATATACATCTAGTCGCTTAAGTGGTGAATGAGGTTTTTTCGCGTCCTCAGCATCATGAAGACGTCATCTGCATGAAAGCAACTTTTCAGTCATACTGAATTATTCAAATTTAAGTACATGCTGGTTATTTCATATGGAAAGAAAAATTTACAAAACAGCTGAATGGGATAACAATGGATACCCCCTTTCCCTTCCCTCTCCAGTTTAGCCAATTTCTATATAAAACACTTATAGAACCAAGTACTCAACACAATCATACTCAAACTATTGGTTTGGCTGTTATGTAGTTATGTAGATGTGTTTGGATTTGACCAAATCCAAATGTGGTGGTTGATGTTCTGTAGATGGTGAGAGGATAAAGAACCATCTGCCATCAGACACAGTATGCATCCAGACAGAAAGTTGGCAATCCAAATACAGAAATCCTGAGTCAGACCAAATGATGGTAGTTTTGCCAGACATGGTCAAAAGCTTTGGGAGATATCAAGTACAATGACTTGAGATTCACCAAACATCTCCATGGCATTTGTCCAGAGATGGGTGATATATGAGAGTAGATCTCCTGTTGATCAGCAGCGACGGAATCCATACTGGTGGTCGCTTAATAGCTGGGTGCTTTTGAGGTAGTGTAGGAGTTGAGTATTGATGTTTTCTCCATCACTTTAGATAGAACTGAGGCGAGTGAGATAAGGTGGTAGTTAGATGGCAGTGATTTGTCACCCGTCTTGGGAATGTTTGAATTTAGGCAAATTTCCAGGCTGTGGGAAAGATACCAGTGGAGTAAGAGAGCATATACAAGCGACATAGGATAGGAGTCAGTTCTGGTGCTCAAACTTTCTGGACAGTTGGAGAAGTGCCATCAGGACCAGGGGACTTTTTTGTGTCTAATTTAGACACAGAAAAGTCTAATTTAGTATTTTTCTTATCTCTTTCTGACAAAAGGATATAAGTGGCATTGTATGTTGGGCATCTGGAATGGTTTGGGGGCATTTACCATTGTCAGTTATGCATGCATTGGAAGCAAAGTGTGAAGCCAGGAGATGGGCTCTATCTGTGGGTGATGATGCAAAAGAGCCATCTGGGTATATTAGAGGTGGAAATAGTGTTGGGAAGAAGTTACAGCCCTTAGTGGCCATTTGGACAAGCTGCAAGTTTCCTACTTTTCTGCTGTTTCTAACTCTGTTTTGGAAGCATTGATTTTTTGCATCTATTTCGGGCTTCGGTAGCTCTAAACGAGGATGGAGTTCTCGATTTGAGCTAGTTATGGTATGCTTGATTTTTCATTTGTACAGCCTTGGCACATCTTTTGGAGAACCAGGGTTTAGTTAGGGAATGGCAGTTCAGAGTAGTGTGGGGAATGTATGTTTCCATGCCATTGAGGATTACTTTGGTGATAAGTTTGGTGCATATATTTGGGTTGAAGGCCAGAAACAATAGTCTAACCACGAGAATGAGGCATAGAAGTCATGGAGGTGGTACCACATGGCACTGTTATAATGTCAAACTACTCTTGTATGGGGGTGGCTGTGTAAGCATTGTTGCATGGGGGAGGATATGAGTACTAGATTATGGTCAGAATTACCTGAGTGGCCCACTATATTTACTGTGTATTTGGAAGGGTCATTGGTGAGGAAGAGATCTAGGGTGTTTGGGGAGTGGTTCAAGTTATCTGTTATTCTGGTTGGCATGTGAACAACTTATGTAAGGTCATTGGTGACAGCAAATGTTTCAGCATCTCTGCCTGCAAGATCTGTGCAAGGGAGGAAAGCCAGCTGGTGTTGTGGACATTAAAATCTCCTAGGAGGATGATTTTGCTGTTGGAAATGTGGGAAATGTGGAAAAAATCAATTTTTAAGGAGAGGAAATTAAAGAGCTGAGAGTGGTTGGTGGCATTAGAGGGGCGATATAGACAGCAAATGAATTTGACTGAGTGTGGAAGCAATATTTTCAACCAAAGAAAATCAAAGTTGAGCGATTCTAGGTTGGTGCTCTCTGGCAAGGTATGTCAGAGTGGATATATGCGCAGATGCCACCCTTGGGTCAAAAGGAGTTAGTGTGTAGTTTGGAAGGTAAAGATGAATAGTGCTGGGGGGAGGTGAGATTTGAGTTTCTGCTAAAAAGAGTAGGTGGGGTTTGGTAGACTGAAGATGGTAGTGGACACTATTAACGTTGGAGTTGAGGCCATGGATGTTGATGAAGTGGATATGCAAGGTTCTTTAAGGTATATATTTGACCGTATAAAGGGTCTTGCACATTTCCTACGGAGTGCCTGCATAGTGGTCTCCATGATGGCTACTACTGGCATCATTTGATTTTTGCACTAAAAAAACATTACCTATAAGTCATTATGAGTCAGAGAGGATATGTTTGGAATTAGCAACAGCCATGACACATTCCCAACCTCAATAAGTAGTGCTGTATCAATTCTCCAAAAATCTGGAGATGATCATGTTACGATCTACTTAATACTTTTAATACTTGGATAAACAACAAATGGTGCCAAATTAGGATTTTAGTTCTTTGCGTTGTGTATTAAAATTTTAAACTGTTCCCACTATTAACTAAACGTTGCTGTTTGCACACTGAGAAACTGTTTTTGCTCTGAGGATGTTGAATATAAAGTCAGCAAAATATTAGCAGCTAGCTAAATAATTAAATAAACAACTTATTGATTTGCTTATTTCTTTTGTGTTGTGAATTAAACTTCAAAAATAAAACTACCACCAATATCTGCTTTTTCTGCCTAATCCACTCTCTTCCTGATAAATCGATTCAGCCAAAACTTTAATATCATTAATACCCCGATCTTGAGAGACAACAAAAAATGAAAGATGAAACTAATCTCTTTCATAATTAATTTAACCACAATGATTACCATACAAATACCATTTACAATGACCGTGTTGAAACATAGATACTAAAGATTCTATCTCCCAACGATGCCTTGGAAGCATATATGTGCATCACCTCTTTCAAAAGAACTAAATAGTAAAGTTATTTTACAAACCAGCCCAAAAATTATGGAGCCTTCCAAAATCTTCAAACGATACTATTTTAAAAATATCAGGTATTTATAAAATTTCTTACATATATGGCAACCCATACATAAACCAGATGCCAAAGTTTTATAAGTGAGAAAAGAAGAGAAATGACATCAGGTATCACTGTCCATGTCACACCTACCAGCCATTCCACTGATTAGTCTATGGCCAATGTATTATTTAGAAGAAAATCTCTTTAGCACATCATTTCAAAGAATTAAGTGAAGCTATATGCTCACCCAGAACCCTACATAGGAATCAAAGCTTAATTGTGTATAGTACATAAAAATCCTTACTCAGATCCTGTGGTACTTTGGATCTCTGCTAATCCAATAATTACCAGCAAATAATGTAAGAAGCAGATGATAACAGATGGCAACACATATACAACACAAGAACAGATCGTTCAAAAAACTTATCTACTGAAATGCTATTTTACTTTTTTATTACCTTGAAGAATGCTCTTTTTTAAAGTTAACATAGCCAACACATAAGCTTACCTGCGAAGCATACTATTTGAAATAACAGTTGGAGAGTGAATTTCTAAAAGCCATCCAATGTCATTAGATTTCTGAATTACTTCAAACAGTTCTAAGCGTTTCTCTTCATTCAATGTTTTTGAATCTGGAAATGAAAAAAAAAAAAACGTCCTCTAATTTTCAAAAATGTGCAATTAAAAACATTAAAACAGCTTCTGAGATATGTGATTATGCTGAAATTCTTGAGAGAGTTTAGTATAAAGATCACATCCAAGATAAAACTATCGGTTCTACATTTTACTACTGGTTAGTCAAGTAGTAAATTTCTCTACTGGTTTCAATTATCTTTTTGCACACTTCTTTGCGAGAGTGTTAGATGTTAAAACTATCTCTAAATGATTTTTGAATATATATTAATCTCACTCAAAAGGTTGTAGTCCTTAGAGTAAACTTTGGGTGTGTGTGGGGGGGGGGGGGGAACTGTTTCAGAGCACAGAAATGGAAGGTATTAAAGATGAGAAT
The DNA here is from genome assembly GCF_054136105.1 of Typopeltis vanoorti. Classification (NCBI taxonomy): domain Eukaryota; kingdom Metazoa; phylum Arthropoda; class Arachnida; order Uropygi; family Thelyphonidae; genus Typopeltis; species Typopeltis vanoorti. The sequence continues at coordinate 28,949,770 of NC_143552.1, forward strand.
GAGAAAGAGGAATGGTGCTAACCAGCTCAGCAAAACAGTGCCATGTAAGTACTTGTAGAAAAGGTACAAAGCAGAAACTGTACATCTATGAGATGGGGAGTCTGCAAGAGTAGGGTCACAAATTAACTACAATGTCCTCTTCTGGACAGCATCAAGCATATTTAGAAATGTTTTTGGTACACCACCTCAAATGTGAGAGCAATGTTCTAAGGTAGGGTGGATTTGGGATTTGTACATTGATAGAACAGAGGAGAAATAATGTCTTGAGCAGAAAAGTTTATTGGATGTAGAGTAGGCTATGGATGTGATGTGCTTATGACAGGAGAGGCTAGAAGTGTAAGTCAGTCCAAAAAGAGATATTTGAACTTGTACAGAGATCTTCGTATTATCAAATACAAATCGTATTATGTTATAGGCATTAGTGAGACTTGGCTAACAGCAGATGATGTAGTTACAAGGATTGAAGGGTTTAGTATTTTCAGGGAAGATAGAGAAGATAGGATGGGGGGGGAGGAATACTGCTGATGATAGCAGATGAATTGCAACCAAAAAGAATAGGAGACAGGTGGGAAGGTGGCTGTTTATTTGAAACGATCTGGTGTGAGACAGCTGTTAGGCCAGGGAGTTCCACAGCTGATGCTGAAACATATGCATCGCCATGATTATTATGGGAAACTTCAACTATGGAGATAAAGACTGGAAGGAAGAAAGATCCCATGGCAGGAAAGAAATACAATTTATGCACCTGCTAAGAGATAATTACTTAAGGCAGCATGTGATGAAGGTGGAATAGCGGTGGGTGAGTATTGGACCTGGTCATAGGATCAGAAGAGCTATCCATAACCAAGGTGACAACACTGTCTAAAATTGGTGAAAGTAACCATGCAGTCTTGACTTGGGAGATCGTAAAACAGTAAAAAAATATATTGTAAAACATGAGGAATATTCTATCAAGAAAGGGAATTTGTGGAGCTACAAGGCAGGTGATTAAGATATGCTTAGGAAGAAACTTAAATCTGTACCATGGCATAAACCACTGCAGGGTAAGGATATTACTAGTGCATGGGATATAGTTAAGGGTCATCTAGACCAGTGTTTCCCAAACTTCTGGATGTCAGGGCCCCCTTTGGAAAAATTAAACTATTTCAATTTCACGGCCCCCTCAAAAAAAAATCGTAATATTATTATAATATTTATTGTATTTATATTCAATACAAAACATACACAGCGAATATTGCAAAAATCAAATGCAAAATTTTTAGCATCTTACATACACATTTGACATGGCACATTATCTCATATTTTTATACAGATAGATATATTGTTATTGTACATTTGCATTGCAAGCACATGAAACATAAAATGATTAGTAATAAAGAAAGAATTAAAAACATAAAAGAAGTTTAATAACAATTTAATGCGATGGATGTGTTTCAATACTGCTACACAAAAAGTCAATATCAGGTGAAATATTTGAAACTGCAATTCTTTGATTTCTGCTTTGAAATGAAACTTATATGAATAAGCATATATTTACTAATATTCATTAAGCACCGAAATACGCAGGAAGCAAAATTTGTGAACCCGGCACCAATGTGTGATTTTTTTTCCCATTAAAATATAAAAAATAACAAAAAAGAAATAATAAATAATAAAAATGAAATACGTTTCTTTGAAGATAAAAAAAATCTACTTAGTCTTAAAACATTTTCAATTTGTATTCATTATTTCATGCCCCCCCCCTTAACAAAACCTATGGCCCCTAAAGGGGCCACATTATTATATTATATTATTAGGTATATTAAATTATATACCTAGGGTAAGGAGGGTTAATTGGGTTGGAGTTAGATGGATGAGTAATATCATTACGAATGAGCTACAGAAGAAGAAAATGCCGTGGAGGGTATATAAAGAGCAAGGTGACCAGCAAACTTATGAACAGTACAAGGCTCAGGCAAGAAAGGTGACCAAAATGGCAAGGAAGGCAAAAATCTGGTCTTATGAAAAGAATCTAGCCAAGAAGGCCAAAGGAAATACCAAAGCGTTATTTCATTATGTGGTAAGTAAGAGGAAAAATAACTATGGAAGATTAATCTTAATGAGTGATGATGGTCACGAGGAGACAGAAGCAGATAAAATAGTTGAGTTATTGAGTGACCACTTTGCAAGGGTATATCATCCTAGTGAGGTTACTGCTTTAACCTATGACAATCACTAATGTGGGAACAGAGGTGGATGAATGTTGCAGAATCTCAATGTAAATACAGCTGTGAAATTAGATGGGATATCAGCTAGGGTTTTCAAGAATGTGCAAGGCAATGCCTTTGACTAGGCTCTTTACGTCTTGGCTCTAGTACAGTTCCATGGGAGTGAAAAGAGGACAAAATAATTCCCTTGTAAAGGAGGTTTTAAGACTACAGTAGCAAATTATAGACCAATCAGTATTTCATACGTGATGATAAAAGTACTAGAAAAATGGGTAAAAAAAGATAATTCAAGAACAGGTAAATAAAAATATGATACTGTATGAGGGTCATCATGGCTTTGTGAAGGCTTGGTCAGGCCTTAGTTATTCACTAACTTCTTATAATAGAGTAACAGCTGAATTGAATAAAGGAAATAGCTACATGATGATTTTGCAAGGCATTAGACAGAATACCACATGGAACTCTGTTATGCAAATTAGAACAAATGGGGATGGATATGACACTGGTTAAGTGGATAAGAGGGTGGCTGCTGGACAGATATCAAAAAGTGGTATATAGAGGGGCAGAATCGAGGTAAAAACAGGTGTGCCGCAAGGTTCAGTGCTGGGACTATTGCTGTTTAATTTGCATATAAATGATATAGGAAATAACCTTAAAGGAAATATCCAGTTGTTTGCTGATGATGCAAAATTAGGTAGAGTAATAGTTAATTGAGGCAATGTGGAGAGCTTGCAGGACGATTTAAACAGGCTGTCAGTGGGCAAAAGTTAATGGATATCAGTTTAATGTCTAGAAATGTAAAATTACGCATTTTGGAGTAAATAGATTACTAGCCATGTATCACATTCGTGGCGCTGATGAAGCTAGAGATTTAGGGGCAATGATAGACAGAGAGTTAAAGTTTAGAGGACATATTGCTAAGATTGCTAAGTTAGCCCATAAGATTACTTGGCTACTGATGAACGCATTAACAAGTAGAGATAAGGAAGTTGTTATTTCTCTTTCTAAGGCCTGATATGTTATTTCCCTTTCGTAATCCAGATATGCCCACATCTGGATTACTGTGCTGAAGTCTGTTCCCCTGGGATTCTTGGGGATGAGGAAGCGATGGAGAGGATTCAGAGACAAGTGACCAAGATGGTGAGTGGCCTGTGGAATGCAGAAGTTGGTAAATAAGAGAAAAGAGAGTATATGATAGAAACATTTAAGCTGCTTAAAGGGTTTTATAGGACAGATGGAGGGGAATGTTTCAGCATTTGTCTAGAGGGACCAGAGCAAGTTGTCATCCCTGGAAATTGAATAAAAGTGGGTTAGTAGAGATGTAAGGACTAGATTTTTTACTTGGAGAGTTGTGAAATGAGTGGAATGGGCTGCCAGAGTCAGTTGTGTTTTGTCTGTTAATGGGTTTCAGGTGAGGTATGATAAATTGGGTGGATAGACTGGGTCTCCCGGAATGAGACTTCTGACTGCATGGAAGTGCCCGTATAATAATAATCAAAGGTGAGAAGCAGTGAAATGCAACCTTTCTTGTGTGTGAAATAAGGTAAGATTGTGCAGTGTGGCATCGAAGCTGACAAAGCTGTTCTCATTCCCATGAACTATAGCTAGGAAACTGGTGTTTAAGGCACTCTTTATGCAAGATATTGATTGGGATACACATGCATTGTCAAATAACAAGTTAGCAAAATTGAACAGCATTTGAGGTTAATGACATAAGGTTATTTATGAACAGGAAAAACAGTGTGACATCACAATACATACAAAACCTTGGGGATACTCATTTATTGAAAGGAAATGTGAAGAAAATAAGCTATCCAGCATGACAACAACAACATGCAGTGAATGATTAGAGAGGAATTTAGCAATCTAGTTGTAAAGGCTAATAGTTAACCATAGTATGGTAATTTGGTAAGAAGGCCTTTGTGCTAGACCTAATCAACATCTGACAAATTCCACCAGAAAAGTGTACAAAAAAGATATATCAAATTAGCAGAGAAGTGTAAAACTAATAACATCTTGGAATTATATGGTTTTTATACAAGAACCCACAAGAGAAATTCAATGTCTTGAATTTTAAATATGACTATTATCATGGGCATCTCCATGGAGTCAGAAGACATCACAAGAAAGCCACACTAAGCACACAACACCTATCACTTCTTCCTTAAATTCACTGTCAGAGCACTCATAACTATCCCTAGCAATCCATTCTAGTCATTCACCACTCTCTATGCAAAAGAAAATGTAATCCTGACACCCTTAATAACCACATTACTATAAATATAGTAACGTGGTTGTATAAATACAAAAATTTCTTTTGTATCTATAGAACCACTTTAGTAACTTATCATTTTCCCCTTTTTTCTGCCTGTCAACTAAACTATGTAACCTACACACCTTCAATCTGTCCTCACAAGCAGCATTTCACATATTTGCAACCATCTTGGTCAGTTGTCTTGGAGCCTCTTGATCTCTTATTTCCAAGAAACCCAGATGACCAAATTGTGCACAGTATATAGAGAGATAATAATCTTTCTCTCAATAATCCTTTGAGTTTTTTGCCAATCTTTGCTGCTCTCTGAACTTCAACTTTCATCATAACCCCCAAATCCCTAATCTCAACAATTTCCCATAATCCAGTGCCATCGGTGTAATACACTGCACGTAATCTTACCATTAAAAAATGCATAACCTTATCCTACATTCTGCAATGTTAAACTGACAACCATTATCCTTTGCCCACACTGGTAACGTATTTAAATCATCCTGCAGAATTTCTGCGTCACTTATAATAACTAATGCACCTTCCCAATTTTGCATAATCAGCAAACAACTGAATGCTACCTTCAAATTGTTTTTTATATCATTAATATACAAATTAAACAATACTAGCCCTAGTACAGAGCCTTGAGGCACTCCACTAGTCACCCTCATTCTCCTGGATTCATTCCACTCCACCATATACTGTTAGTTCTCCCCCCCACACTCAATTCATGCAGCTAGCTTCATATCTATCCTCTTGAAGTATTCCATCAAATGCCTTTGAAAAAGCCAGCAGTATGATGGTAGAGAATTTCTCACACCCAACTCAGCTGTCACTATTATAAAGTGTGAGTAAATTACTAAAGAAGGACTACCTTGTGAATAAGTGTTCCGTGATATCAGTGACCGAGCTGTGTATTTTTAAAGATGGAAGTAATTCAGAAAGGGAATACTGCTGTTTATGACCGGTTATAAAAATTGCCTGCAAGCCCATTACAACAATGGGCAGCATATCCTCTGTTCTCAAAACTGAACGAAATAACATCTGTTGCAAATGTTAGTGACTAATCAGCAAGGAAGCACAAAGAAAATTTTTCCACTGAAATTGAAGATCAAACTAGTCTGTATCTGGTTCTCAAATCTAGTAATACTGAATACTTTCTTCGCAAGTTTGTATTGTAGAGTGAAAATGCTTGTTTTGAAACCGTAGTGCCATGATTTTTTAAAAGGAATAGGTCTACAGATTTAAATTTTAATATGAATAAGAGACAAGGGACTTTGTTTAATTTTAGTGTTAAGAAATCTCTTATTGAAGGTGTTTGTGACACAACAGATAGTGATTCATCCACCTCCAGCCTACAAAGCAATCTCCAGGATGTACAAAAGGAAGGGAAAACTACCAGCACACAAGAGAAAAAGTCTGCATTCACTCATAAGTACTTATAATAATATTATAAATTTTTGGTGATCAGAATGGGATGTGTCAATGAAAATCAGCACAAATTAATTTAATGATGTTGGCCTGAGGAAACTACAATATGCTACAAGATTTCATTAGTCCAGTGATTGATAACTGATTTAAATGTAATCAACATGTCATACCATATACATAAGTGTACTAATACTCTTTATGATTATGCCATAATTAATTATTAATACATTACAAAATAACCAAGGTGTTCTGTGAAAATTTCAGGATGGATTTGTGAAGTGTTCCGTTGTAGGAAATTTCTGGGAAACGCTGTCATAGCGTATCATATTTCTATTCACCCATAATGAATTCGATCTTTAACTATTATCTTCTGAGATACTAATTGATCTATAATTTGCTATTCTGTCTTGAAGCCTTCAAACATTGCCAGAACTGAGACTTAGATTAAAAACTTGGTCAGAGGCACTGCCAATTCTCATTCCAATCCCCCTTGCTATATTCACATTGAAATTTCTCATAATGAAATTTCTCTACCTCAATTCACACATTAGCAACTGCAACATCTCTACCTAGATGATACAACTTTGCAATATGATCACTTAATATCTTAAGTATTTGTTCTTCTTTTGTCACTTTCCTACCACATTCAGCAATGATTAAAGTTATCCATTCATTCTTCCTCATTGCATAGTGAAGAAACTCTTTAGGATTTCCTTTAGTCTGCTTAGCTAATTTCATTTCATAATAATTTAGTCTTACTGTGTTAGCCACCCTACTTGACTACACTTTGTACTAATCATGGGCATACTGATCACATTTTTCTTTACACTCCCTCCACCAATGGTTTCTTTTCTTTTTCTTTCTTTCTCTCCCCCCCCTCCCCACCAACTCCTACTTTGATGCTACTCATCCATTTAATTCTCACTTGGTTTATCCTCCTGATCCTGAGTATGAGGTCTGATACTACTTCCCTCAAATAGACCTGACCATTTCTGATGTTCTTCTCTTGTAGCTTCTTATGTCCTTAGCATTATTCCAAGTTGCTTCCTAAGTTTGTCATAAACTCTAGTGATATAATAATAATAAATAAATACAAATGCCAATTATGTTAATTTATTATGTTAATTTACTATGTATTTTTGTAGAATTTTCAGCAATGTTTCGTAGCTGTTTTTGATACAAGAGCCCAATAAATCTGGTTTAGCTAGCCACACCTTGTCTACTAAGCATAGAATTCAGTGAAATAAAACTATAGTTCTACACAAAAGTCATTTTCTTCTGGAATAAGTGTATAAAGAAAGCTGCACAGCACACACATTCATAAACCCAACCTCAACAAAAATTATTACATTAAACTTTCTCAATTTTGCGAAGTTATTCTAACTAATACTCATCATTTATGTGTTTCAGAAAAATAAAATTGTAATTAATTATTTAAATTTGAAATTTTATTTTCATTTTATTCCTTGAAATCTATTAATGTAGATGGAGTTATCTTCCTGCAGTTGATAGCGCATATCCACTTTGAATTTAATTGTTGTTCATTTTTATGGTTATCTCTTCCTACTGTATTGAAAATGGCTATGAAACAGAAATTTCCAGAAAGTTTCTACAAAAATAAATAATAAACTAATGTAAGTGGTATCCATATTTATTTATTACCATGTCTTCTACTATGTCATGATTTTCATCAATTCAATCTCTAGCTGCTAGTTCCACATGTATCCCTTCTTAATTAAGAATTCCACATGTTCAGCAACCTCTCAAGAGAAGACTGCATAATAACTTTCCCTAGTTGGAATAGTTATCTTGCTTATGGACACATCTTCTGATGCTAATACCAGACCCTATATTAAAACCCTGTGTTCATTTAAGGCTGTCTCACACCAGACAGCCTTAAATGAACCATTTCCCTCAGTCCTAGAATTTTCCTTAACTTCTATTTTTGCTAACTGCAGTTCTTCAACTATCTGTATCATCAGTAATATCTTTCTTCCTGTCCAATTCCCTCTATCATCCCTAAAAATACAATATCCCTTACATTTTATCTCTATAACATCATTTACTAACAATTAAACCTTACCGATGCCAATTACTGCCCAGATAAGCTGACCAATGCCAAAACTCCTTCCTTTATTTCTGATTCTTTTGACATTCACACGCATTCTGTTAGATACACAATTACCCTTGCATGATGTGATTTCTGTACTCACACTCATTTGTCCCAGAGTTGACAGATCCACACTTGCATCCCTCTACCCAACACCTCTAGTTTTTTCTGATTTTGCACTTCTAACCTCTCGATGAACAAAACTTTCTTCAAACACTAACTCCAAACCATTCAAATGCAATCCATCAGGCAAATACAAGCCTTTTTGCTGATTTCGTATTTAGTATGAGGAAGAACTTTTAATAGGCTTTATTTATCTATTTTATTTTTTTTTTATTAAAAAAATTGTTGTTTATTAACTTTAGCATATCTAGAAACGTCAACAGATAACATTCTTTTATACTAATCTGTTAGTTGTAATATTGTCAGATCTTACATTTTGGGCTTCTAAATACACTATTAACTTCATCAATATCCAACAGATCTAGCTCACCAGATCTTTTTTCTCTATTTTATGCACTCCTAGCATAAAATGTCTGTTTTGCTAACCATTCCTCTTTCCCATTCAGTTTCAGTGATATCATACTACCTCAGATTACCATTACCCTTACTCACACGTTCTTGAATACTAACAATATCAGGATCTTTTCTATTATCCTCATTTCCAATATGATTTGTCATCCGTTGCTTATTTTCATACCAAATTTGTTATAATGATTCAATTTAGTTAAAAAAGACCTAAAAAATTGTAGTGGAGGAAGATTTAGAGACATATTACAATCTGTCTAAAGAGTTGAGTTCAATATATTCAATTTTGAGATCAAGTTTAATACCACTTTCATATAAATAATGATTAAAACTGAAGATAGAATACATCCTTGCCTTACACTTGATTTATATTTGCCTTAAACATCAAACTATCTATCCAGTACACTCTTCATGCTGACTCACAATTCTTAAGTAGATATTGTTCTCATATAATGTCCTATTTATACTGCATAATAGTCGTATTTTAAATGGCTTTTCTCTTGGCACCTTATCATATGGTTTCTGGATCCCATGGTCTCTCAACTATTTAATCTCAACTGTCTTAGAGTAAAAAATCTGGTCCTGGAAATCCCTAATTAGCCTAAATCCACTCATTCGTCCACAAAATTTCCCATCAGCCATATAAATTTATATCTTCAGAGAAATCTCTCTAATTTTCATATTCAGTTTTTTCTCCCCTTCCTTTCCCTCCCCCTTTTTGTAGATTGATAATGAGAGTTATACCCCCTGGAATCTGATCATCTGAATTATGCACTGGATTGGTCAGAATTGCATAAGAAGCGGCTGATGCTACAAGACTAATGTAGTATGGACCAGTTATCTGCTTTGCAAGAAGAAACCCTGTACTTCTGTATGATACGGCTAACTCACCTCCAGTTGAATCCTACAGACTATCAAACATATCATCAGTGACTGTCCCCCTTTGGGGACCTGCAGGAGACACATGAAGTGTCAAAGGAGGCTCTAGAGTGGTAGCTTTCAACATTGGACACTGAACTATAGCTGAACTCCACCATAAGAATACATACCTCCAGTTGAAAAGCCTCTTAAAGGTGCCTTAGGATTTGAACCCAAAACTTTCCAAATGGAGAACAATTGTGACATGCTAGTCTAGAGATGCTCCTGAATTATATACTACAGCCACTAAATTTTTATACTTTCATATTTGAGTATTTCTGACTGAATATCACCTATTTAAGTATCATTCGTCATTACAAATAAGTTTTTCTACCTCAAATACTAAAATTAACTCATGACTACATTCTCCATAGATATTTGCTAGCATTATACTGTTGCTGATTATTTCAATTACTTCAGACATGCAGAATATCATTATACTCATTACTGAAATACAGAGCCTATAGAAGCGTCAATCCTTATATTCAGTTTTTATGTCACTTTGGCAGTGCTGATCCATTTTACAATATTTTTTCCTTCAATTCTATTTTTCAATAGAGTTCGGAATGCAAAACTAGCTTTGTGATATTCTATCATCATCAAATACCTGATATGTACCCTTAGAGGATGTAAATGATACCATGACAATACTACTACACAATTAAGTTTAAATTATTATCTTCTATATCTGTTCTCAAGGTTCATAAATGATGTTTCTTTACCAACTTTTGCATGGAACAGTTTTTTTCTCACTTTTTTCTGTATTCTCTAAGAACATGTGCCAACTTACTGGTCAGGAACTGTTGACATGATTTCTTCTTTTCCAAATAGTTGTGATGAACATGATGTTTAGGGCCTCCCTCGATGAGTCTAAGGACTCCTTGGAGTTGCCCGTAATAATAATAATAATAATAACTACTCCTTATTTCTTCAAGTCCACATGAAACTATAATTTTTCTATTATATAGGCAATCACATCATATACTTTTCCAGCTGAAAATCAATCATTGCTCTCTTTATATTCTGCCAATGGGTCTCTGAAGCTCTAATTCTTCTGTTTTTCAAATTCTTTCAGTTTTTCTTCCATAACATTTGTAAAATTGGGTCTATGCTTTCCATCTGAAAACTACTTGACTGATTTTTTCAAAACTTGTCATGCACTTTTCTTTTTAATGTAATATGATTTTAATCCTACTCAAAATTAAAGTGTTCACTTCCCATTTCAAATTCCTTGTAAACACTTAAATCCCAAACCAGTCTGATGATATAATAACATAATAAGACTTATTTCTTGTGTGTTCTTCCATGTGAATTAATGAAATCTTCGTGTTGGTAATTGGTAATAATAATTTTTCTTTAAAAAAAAAATCTATCTATCCCACATACAAGAGAATTGCAAAATACAATGTAGTGTGAGCAAACGATTAAAGAGAAAGAAGGAACTGTTGATGGGTTTCTTGAAAGCTAAAAGTTGTAGTCAATTCAGAAAAGTGTAAGGATGCTCCAAAGAACAGAGGCAACACATGAGAAATTGGTTTGGTTTTTTGCATACTTAGAGAAAAGTGGAGAAATGATTATGTATAGTTTACTAAAATAGCACTCGTACTCATGAAAATACCTAGAGAAAATTTTAGGTAGAAAAATATCTATAAGAAAGTAACTGAAATGAGTATAAGGAGCTTATCAAAGAATCACCTGCAATGTAAGAAGAGTATTCTATAGTCAAGAAAATTTGGGATTGTGCAAAGGACACCAAATGGGATAAATAAACAGCCATGGGGTAGGTATTTCTTGTACTATTGTGAAAATCAGAAGAGAGGAAACATCCACCATGACATGTAATGTATGATCGGAAAGTGAATTTGTGATCCATTTGCAGAAGATGGAATGCTGTGAGAACATGAAAAACTGTACTGCCCCTCAATAACAATGGGGGGGAGGCATAATTTAGAATTTAAAACTTACCTCAAAATATGTCATATCTTCTCATTTGATGTAAATAAGTTAATCAGTTGTGATAGCACTTAACATGCACAATTACATGACTTAGAAGACATATCACTTGCTTCTTGATAGCAAAAAAGGAAAAAGTAGCTAGAAAGAAAAGGTGGAATAGAGAAGAATGAGTAATGGAAGGCAGAAGAGAAAACAGAGTAAAGAAGCAGAGATGTGAAACATGAGCCCAGCATAGTTAAGGGTTAAATACAACTGGAAATCTAAGTTAAAACGCACTGGATAATATCAGTGTTTTCTCAGTATATAAACAACCACCTAATATAACCTTTGCTTTTGAAATTTCTCAGTATTTGACACAAAGGAAACTAGCTATTATTATAGGCGACTTTAATAGTCATAGCACACAGTGGGGTTATAGGGAAACAAATCAGGATGGAGAGTTAGTTGAACAGTGGACTGAAAGTAATCAAATGAGTCTTATACACGATCCTAAACAGCCATCATTATTTAACAGTGGAAGATGGAAAAGAGGATATAACCCAGACCTTGGATTTGTTAGTAATAGCTGATCTGTGCACTAAACAGGTACTTGCACCAATCCCAAGTTCACAACATAGACCAATAATGTCAAGTTTTCTCACCGTCCGACTTAAGGAGATCCCACTTAGAAGACACTTTAATTTAAAAAAAAGCTAACTAGGAACAGTTCTCCAGAGAATTAGACATAAACTTGTCCAACATTTCATCCACACCAGATAATTATGGAAAGTTCATCAAACTATTAGACGGTCTGCTACCAGGCGCATCCCAAGAGGTTGTAGAACATGTTATATTCCACGTTTTACAGAACACAACGTGGAAATATATGAAAGATACTGTGACCTATATGATAAAGATCCATTTTCATCAGAAACAATTGATGCAGGAGAGGAACTTATAGCAGCACTGTCTGAAAAAAGAAGTCAAACAATGGGCAGAGAAAATTAAAAGCTTAGATAGGAAACACAGTAGCAGGAAAGCCTGGCTTTTACTCAAAAAATTATCTGGTGACCCCACAACAGCAGTAACTGAAGTTAATATAAATGCAAACCAAATTGCAACTCAGCTATTTCTGAATGGTAAACCGAGTACCTAAGTTAAAATACCTAAAGATTACATTAAAAAAGTTAGGGATTCAGAAAATTATCTCTTCGAAGAACCATTTCCTAAAGAGGACCTAGAAAATGCCCTAAAAGTCTTAAAACCAGGAAAAACTGCTGGTATAGATAATATCAGAAACAAGATACTAAGAAATCTGGGAGAAAAGGCAATGGAGTGATTGTTAGAATTTTTCAACTTTTGTTGAAAATTTGCTAAAATACCCAGCATATGGAGGCAAACGAAAGTAATACCTATCCTGAAACCAGGTAAACCTGCTGAGGATCCAAAGAGCTATGGGCCTATAGCTCTCCTATGCACAACCTCTCCTATGAGAGGTTAATCTTGAACAGACTAAGCCCAGAAATAGAGAATTGCTGATAAAAGAAGAGGCAGGATTTAAACCAGGAAGATCATGCACTGGACAAGTATTAAACTTAACACAGTTTATTGAGGATGGCTTTGAAAGGGGGGGGGTTAACAACAGAGCTGTATTTATAGATTTGACAGCAGCATATGACACACTAATCTTAGAAAGCTTATAGTCAAAATTTACAGCATGACAAACAGCTATCAGTTAGTGGAGGTATTCAGATCGCTGTTATTCAGCAGGAGATTCTTTGTTGATTTTCGAGGAAAAAAGAGCAGATGGCATATCCAGAAAAATGGTCTACCTCAGGGAAGTGTGCTCTTTCCCCTCCTCTTCAATATATATACTAACAACCTATAAACCCACACTCAAGAACCTTCTTATATGCAAATGACTGGGCAATAGCTTATCAAGCAAAATCCTTTGATAACATTCAGAAGCAGCTATTAGAAAAAGAACTAGAAACCCTTACAGTTTACTATAAGGAAAACCAACTGAAACCAACTCCAAGTAAAACTCAAATGGGTCTTTTCCATCTTAATAATAGGGAAGCAAGGAGAGAGTTGAATATGGAATGGAATGGCATGAAATTGGTCAATTATCGAAATCCAACTTACCTAGGTGTCACACTAGATAGGACCTTAAATTATAAGTGACACATAGAGAAAACAGAAGCTAAAATTCAAACACGTAAAATTCAAACCTGCACCCATTAACATCATCTTGGTTGGCTGCAAATCCACAAGTACTGAACACCTCTGCACCCTGCACTGTGCTTTTCGACAGCCAAGTATGCTAGCCCTGTTTGGGAAAGAACATCACATGTCAAAATTATTGACAAGGTTCGTAATGAAACGTGTCAGCACATTACCGGCTGCCTCCTTCTTCTTCTGCAGCTTCTCCCACTTAAGTGGGGTCACTGTTGATAATGAGTCTCCTCCACACCTTCCTGTCTTGGGCTGTCAATCCACATCCAAGTTCTTCATCCTCAAGTCCTCTTCTACCAGCTCCCTCCATCTCTTCTTTGGCTGTCCACACTTCCGCCTTCCTTGCACATCCATCTGCATGACCCTTCTTCCCACATATTTGTCCTCACTCCTCATCACATGACCAAACCATCTCAACCTTGCCTCCTGTATTTTCGCTCCTAAGTTTGTAACTTTCACACTTCCCCTGACATAGTCATTTCTCAGACGATCCTTTCTGGTCACACTGCACATCCACCTAAGCATTCTCATCTCTGCTACTTCCATCCTGCTGATGTTATTTTTCCTCAGGGCCACAGTTTCTATAGCATATGTCATAGCTGACCTCACTACTGTGCTATAGATTTTGCCTTTCAGATTGATTGGCACCCTCTTATCGCATAACACTCCAGCCATCTCCCTCCAGTTCCTCCAACCCGCTTGTATCCTGCATCCCACTTCCTTCTCAGCTCCTCCATCTTCTTCCACTGTTGAACCTAAGTATCTAAAGTCTCTCACCTTCCTGATGACATTTTCTTCCAGCTCCAGATCTGTCTCCTGTCTGCCACCTACTGTGCAACACATATACTCTGTCTTACTTCTGCTCAGTCTCATGCCTCTCTTTTCCAGTACTTTTCTCCATCTTTCCAGTTTAGTTCCCGCTTCTTCTCTTGAATCTGCACACAGCAAGATGTCATCTGCATATAACATTGTCCAAGGCACATCTTTTCTCACCTCCTCTGTTACCACCTCCATCACAATATTAAACAGAAACGGACTTAATGCTGACCCTTGATGCAAACCAACTGTTACTTGAAAACTTTCTGTCTGTCCCAAACAGGTCCAAACACTTGTCACTTGTCTTCACATTTCTGTACATTTCCCGCAACAACCTGACATATTTCTCTGGCACCTTCTTCTCCCTCAGACACCTCCAGACTTCTTGCCTTGGCACTCTATCGTATGCTTTCTCCAGATCAATAAATGCCAGATGTAGCTCCCTTTGTTTCTCTCGATACTTTTCCATCATCTGCCGTAATCCAAAGATAACATCTGTTGTTGATCTACCAGGCATGAAGCCAAATTGTTCCTTTGCAATCTCCACTTCCTTCCTCAATCTACCATCAAGAACCCTCTCTAGGATTTTCATTGTGTGGGACATCAACTTTATTCCTCTGTAATTTTTACAGTCTTGTGCATCCCCTTTACCCTTGTATATGGAGGCAAGAGTACTCTCCCTCCATTCCTCGGGTATATTTTCCTGTTGGCAAACTTCCATGAACAGGTCCCACAGCAGGTCAATTCCCTCTTCCCCTAGTGCCTTCCATGCCTCCACTGGAATTCTGTCGAGGCCCACCGATTTTCCATTCCTCATCCTCTTCATGGCCTCCGTCACTTCCACTCTACTGATGTTCTGCGCCATCCCCTCAGAAGGCTGCCCATCTCCTCTGTGAGTCCTTGCATTTTCCTCATTCAAAAGTCCCTCAAAGTATATTTTCCATCTGTTTCTTATGTCCACATCCCTCCATAATACTCTTCCTTCAGCGTCTTTGAAATGCCTCACATGTGTCCTTTGCTGCTTTATTTCTATATTTTGCTAGTTGGTAAATTTTTCTCTGTCCTTCCTTTGTTTCTAATTGATCATACAGATCTTGATATGCCATGGCCTTCGCCTGTGCCACAACTCTCTAGGCTTCTTGCTTTCTCTCTCTGTACACCTCTCTGTCCTCTTCCACTCTTGACTCATCCCACTTCTGCTTTGCCTTCCTCTTAGCTGTCACTGCCACTTGTACATTATTATTCCACCACCAACCCTCCTTCTGCTCTCTAATCTTTCCAGATGTCTCACCAAGCACCTCGATTGTACAGCTCAGGATTACTTTTGAATTATGTTTCCACCAATCATGTACACTTTCCAGTCCATCCGAAATCCTCTCCCTAAAACGATTCCTCACACTCTCCTCTTTTAAGCAAAACCACTTAATTGTCTTCATCCCATGGCATCCAGTGGTTCTTATCTTCGATCTTATTTTAAAGTCTGTGCACAGCAGTCGGTGTTGCTGTGCTACTTGATCTGTTGGAATTACTTTACAATTTGTCACAGCCTTAAGATGTTTTCTTCTAGTCAAAATGTAGTCAATTTGTGAACTGTTGTTACCACTCCTAAATGTTATCAAATGTTCTTCCCTCTTGTAGAAAAACGAGTTCACAAGTGCCAGATCAAACGCTACTGCAAAGTCCACAATCCTCTCTGTCTCCTTCCTGGTTCATCATTCCCACTCCGTGGCCACCATGCACCCTTTCACAGTCTCTATTCTGTCTTTCTATGTGTCCGTTCAAGTCTCCTCCGACAATCTCCATCGCATTTTCTTCCAATTCCCTCATTTCTTCATCTAACACATTCCAGAACTCATCTTTCTCCTCTGCTGTACAACCAACTTGCAGGGCATATACACATAATATGACCACCTGCTCTTCTCCAAGACCCAATTTCATTCGCATGATCCTGTCGTTCCTTCTACCCACTTCCAGTACTTCACCCTTCATTCTGCCACACACCACTATTCCTACACCATTTCTTCCCTCGTTATTCGCTCCAGAGTAGAACAATTTATATCCATCTCCCAGTTTCTTTGCCTTTCCCCCTTCCACCTTGTCTCCTGCACACATAAAATGTCCAACTTCATCATCATGTCTGCCACCTCTCTTCTCCTTCCAGTCATGCTTCCAACATTCAGTGTTCCCACTCGCAACATCCTCTCCACCTGCTGGGCTCGTTTCTTTAACCGCACCCGCCCTTGATGCGGTAGCCCTCGTCCACTTCTCGCAGCTGTAGGGCGATGTGGCTGCGCGTCGCATAAGGGGTACGCCCTAGCCCTTATATCATTTTCTCTTTGACTCATATCATAGTTTGAGCTGGCATTGAAGTTTTCCGACTGGATGCCCTTCCTGACATCAACCCTTGCATTTACCCGGGCTTGGGACCGGTACCTATTGAGGCTAGCTTGCCTCCTTCAGTGGCTGCATAAGACGAAATGACTTAGCAAGATAGAAAAGACTCACTCCTAGCCCTCGAATACTCTAATAGCATCAGGGGGAAGGAGCAAGGAGAGGAGAAAGGAGAAAAAAACATTACCAGCTGCCTCAAGCCTACAAAAATTGACCAACTATACACAGTCTGGTATTGCACTTCCTCATATCAGAAGAACAACACAGAGTAGATATGAGCAGAAACAACAACTAAATGATGAACGGCATCATTTGTATGGACATGTTGCAGTAAATAGAAGGCTAAACTCAAGGAAAAGTTTTATTCACTCAGTGGAACCATTGGTTGATTCCATAAAAGCCACAAGGTCAACAATGTGACAAGAACAATCTCCAGAGGCTCTGAACTTAAACGCATCTCTTCTATCCGGCTTACATCTAGACTGGCAAAGACAGCTTTAAAGTATATTAATCGCTGGATGAGTGAAATTTGACATTTTATGTTTTTGTGTAATATTTTATGCAAGTGGCATTTTTGTCTCTTAATGTATGCTTTTAATTCGTATTCTTTTAATGTCATTTTATTTAAATGTATGCTTCTAATCATAAATGATCTTATATTTTCTGTAGTTCGCACACAAAATAAATAAATAAGCAGAGAACAAGAACTTAAATAAACTGTTGTGAGTGAGCATCAATAGTTAACGGGAACTCAAAGCTTCAGCATAAAGAATTAATCACATTCTACACATAAGGACTGTAGAATTGTGATTGAAGAATCTGTGAGATTCAATGCATTATAAAGAAGACTTTGTGAAGTTTTGACAGAAAGCTCCTTATGACGGAAGGTAATAATGCTGGTTTGGCTGTAAGGACATTCCAGACCATCTATGGATGAAAAGGTGCACTCACCAAAATAGAAGAAATACCTCTGTGAATTACGTTAATCACAGTTTAACAAATTATCTGAAATACTCTAGCCATTAAGTGATGTAAGATAATGAATGCATTAGTGTTAAGCAAGAAAAGAAATTATACAACAGAACAGGAACATAAAATTGTAAGACAGTAAAACTCAAAAGTTAAACGGTAGGTGGGACCAACAAAAAGCGAGTAAGTCGAATTCGCATAACTCAGGGTATAATTTTGCATGTAATTTATATATACAAACATACAAAATATTAATTAATTGGGACCAAAGGTTTACAAAAACACCTATATTTTTTAAGAAATACTGTATAATCATAATTGTAGTTTTTCATACATAAAAAAAAAAAAAGAAAGTTATTTTGATGTTGATGGTTTCATAAAATCTAATAGATTCATCTGATGGCATAATGCCTTTTTCTTGTCACGCAAAATGTCTTCATAGCAAGGCAATGATTTTTTTATTCCTTGCCTTGTGGCTACAATTCGTTCCTCATTAGAATCTATGTCCTCCAAAATCTGTAAACCTTTCTTAATTAAGCTGAGACCTTCTGTTAATTTTGCAATTGTCATGTGCTTTTCTGGTACAATTGGATCTGAGGTTTCGGTCTCTTCAGTAGCGCTTTGCTCACGCATCTCTATGAGCTCGTTTTATGATTGTTCTTACTATGGATTCCTATAGATCAAACTTCTTTGCTAGCTCACAAATTTTCATTCCGCCTTCAAAATCCTTAATAATGTTGAGTTTCGTTTCCAAACTCAATGTTTTTCTTTTCTTGCTAGCTGTAGAAGAATCGGACTTGCTTCTTTTGGATGACATTATTTTTTATGTGATAAAATTTTTTATCAAGAACATAACATTAAACAATCGCGAGGTTTGTGGACTATAAAAATCGTGTATGAACGGAGACCATGCAAAACAAGTCAGTGCTTGTTCACAGCATGTGCGACACTGGCAAATGCGGCCAGCGCCGGAAAGATACGACCAGTGGTGAGGCATGAAGCGAGAAGGGAATACGTACATATAAGAAACCGCATAACTCCAGATTCACGTAAGTCGGGGTATTACTGTATTTGAATTAACCGAAAATAACAAAGGACTTATGTAGTGAATTATGATATCTTGTTGCAAATTAAATGAGAAGCATGAAAGAAGAGATTAGGAGACTGGAAGCAACAAATGTGAAATGAATCAGGGTAGGAGTAAGAGAGGGAATGAGAGAAAGGCATGACAGTGCAGGAGATGACAGAACAGCAGGTAAGTGGGAGAACAAAGGGAGAGAGAGAAAGATGAAGATGAGCAAGGTAGAAACAGAGTAATAAGAGGTGAGAATGTGGTGACTCAATGATCCACATTCTATCTGGCAAGATAAAATGCCAGAAGAGTGTCTGCCTGGAGGAACAAAAGATAATGTGACTATGGCAATTAAGCATGAAAGAGCAGATGAGATGATTGTGCTGGTGGGCATGAGTGATCTGAGAGGCAGTGTGAATCAGTGGCAAGAGATCTGAGATTAATGCTTAATATTGTACAGAAGAGGACAGACAGGGAGAGAGGGAAGATAGTACTTGCCCAGGTATGATAATTCAGAGCTACAGAGAAAAGTATCAATAATGAATAGTATGATAGCCAGAATGCATTGATAGAGAGGCTTGGATTTTATGAATGCATGGAGGGCATTTGAGGACAGAAAGGAACTGTGTGTAAAAGATGGCTTGCATTTGAATGAGGAAGGACATAGGCATCTGGTGAGAATGCTGTTCTTCAAATAAGTCAGTGTACTGATGCAGGAAAACTAGAATTATCAGGGTGGACAGTAGCAGAAGGTGGCATCTTGTGGGAATAGTTGCTTAGGAGAAGAGAGAATACATAAAGTAATAATGCTGAATCCAGTGGAGTCTGGAGGAGATAATGATAGGTATAGAAAGAGTGACAGCACCTTGATTCTTCATACAAATGCAAGGGATATCGGGAATAAAGGAGATGAATTGGTGGTGCTGATAGCATCAGACTGTTCAAAGATTACTGGGATCACTGAGACATGGTCGACGGAAGATGGTATACTGACAGGAATAGAAGTCGCATGGAATAGTATTTTTTGGCAGGATAGGAAGGGCAAATGCAGTGGTCAAGTAGTTATGATAAATGACGAGTTATGTTCTCTCAAAGTGGAGGATTTGAATAGCAATGGCACTATGAGTGGTGTGAGCTGGAGGTGGACAGGATATTTAGGCAGCTGAGCTTGACAGGTGCAAAAAGAATGATTGTTATGGGAGATCTTAACTACAGCAGTACAAATTAGGAAGAGGAAACTGCGTGTAGTAATAAGAGAATGGAATTTCTGGAATTTTTGAGGGACAAATGTCTTAGGATCATGTAGTAGAAGGACTACAAGATTCAAGAGTTTTGGATTTGGTCATAGCATCAGAAGATCTGATAATGACTAAGATGGCATGTCTGCTCTCAGCTGAAGAGAGTAGCCATGTGGTTTTGACTTGGAAGATGAATAGCTATGTACGAGTATCAAAGAGAAAGGAATGTATGTGGAATTATAAAACAGGTGATTATAATAATCTTAGAAATCAGCTTGAGGCAGTTCCATAGATGGAGGAATTGAAAGAGCGAGATATCAGTGTTTGGGAACTGGTGAAGGAATATTTATTAGCAGCAATGGCAAATTGTATATCAAGAATAAAAAAAACAATTTGGTGTAAAGTGGATGATAAACAATAACAAATGGGAACTGCATGTAAAAAAGAGCCTATGAAAGAGAGATAAGAAAGGGATGATGCATGACAAATATCAGACTCAGGCCAGGAGAGTGCCTTTCAGGACAGAAAGGAACTGCATGCAAAAGATGGCTTGCATCTGAATGAAGAAGGACGTAGGCATCTGGAGAGAATGTTGTTCTTCAAACAAGTAAGTGTGCTGATGCAGGAAAACTAGAATTATCAGGGTAGACAGTAGCAGATGATGGCATCTTGTGGGAAAAGTGATAAAAAAGACAAAATTGGAATGTGATGAGATATGACTGGAATGAAAAACTGACTCTGAGATACAAAGAAACTCTTAAGCAATTATTTTGTTATGTAGCCAGCAGGAGGAGGAATGATTGTGAAAGAATGACACTGTTGAATAAAAATGGGAGTAGAGTGACTGATGTAAAGGACATAATGAAGCTGTTCAATGAACACTTTATTTGGCTATTTCATCCTACAGAAGTAGGTTTTAATGCTCGAGGGATGGGGGCAGGTTTGAGGTTTAGAAGAGCAAGAAGAGAGTGCATTTCAAATACTGGATACTCGGAATGTCAATAAAGTAATATGACTGGATGGAATTTCATCATGGGTTTTAAGAAAATGTGCTAAAGAAATGACAGTTCTGTTAACCAGGCTTTTCAATGAGTCTGACTATGGAAATTTGCCAAAGGAGTGGAAGGAGAGTAAAATAGCACCATTGTATAAGGGTGGTATAATAGAATGGAAGTGTCAAACTATAGATGAGTTTGTATTTCATCACTAGTTGTTAAGATGTTGGAGAAATTACTGAGGGATCATTTGCAGCATTGGACAGATGATAATGCTATTTGTTTTAATCATTTGATTGCTTTTATAATTGCAAAATAATCTGTTATGGGGTGCTTAAGGGTCAAAGCTGTATAACTGAGAGGAGACCTCCACATAGCCTTTAAAGGAATGCGGAGAACCGACCAGGGCTTATGACCTAATGTCCAATCCTCACCTTCTCATGGTGCACCCTGTTGGGTATCTACTTGGATACTGAATGGACGATGATGGGCTGGAAATTTGGGATTTAGCCGACCAAATTGTATTCTTATTGGTTAAACCAAAATAAAAAATGATGGTACAACATGACAAAATTTCATGCTGGCTGGGGCGTCGCCCGGTTAAACAAGGCCCCCGTTGTTTTCGCCAGGGAACCAGGGCGAACAGCAAAAAGTCAGCTACTGGAACAAATCTGAAAACAAACCCCAACTCAACATCACCAGAGTTAAAGATCTGTACTATCAACGTAAGAAGCCTGATTGGCAAAGAAATGGCGCTAGCTGAGCAATTAGATAAGTACCAGACCAAAACTGGTGAGATCTTTCTGACAATAAATACAAAATGTTATATTCAGGCAATGACAATCAAGAAAAAGAAGGAGTAGCCATAGTATTCAACACAAAATACGGGGCTAATCTTCTTGAATGGCAGTCGGACTCAAGTAGAGTAATGTGGGCAAATATGAGAATGGGGAACTGGACAATGAGACTTATTTGTGCCTATGGTCCCACAGAAAGCTCTACTAAGGTAGAAGTGGAAGAATTTTTTGAGCCTTTAGAAAAAGCAACTGACACAATGAAAAATGAAAAGTTGGTCCTTGTTGGGGATCTAAATAGCAGAGTAGGAAATGATTGTGAGACATACAAAAATATTTGGGGAAAATTTGGAGAAAAGAGCAAAGCTAATAATAATGGCAAATATCTGTTGGATTTCTGCTCAGGACATGGACTGGTTATTACTAACACCATGATCCAACATAAAAATGTGCACAAATTCGCATGGAGAGAAGAGGCTAGGAATAAAAAAAGTCTCATTGACTATGTTATTGTTGATGGTGATGTTTTCTCCCTGGTGCAGGACACCAGAGTGTACAGAGGATTTGAAATTGGAAGTGATCACTATTTAGTTTTGAGCAGAAAAAAATTGTATTTCATATTGAAAAGAATAACATGTAAGAAAGTTTTAAAGCGAATAAAAGTTGAGCAGCTCTCAGATGTGAGCTGTAGACTAAAATACACAAAGATTATTGAAGAAAAAATGAAAGAGTTTGAGAACAGGAATCAAACCTTGGAGATTCAGTGGCAAACTCTGAAGAAAACATTAATTGATTCTGCCAGAGAGGCATGTGGTGAGGTTGTCTGCAAGGATAAATAAATCAGAACTCCCTGGTGGACACAGGAAGTTAAAGAGGCAGTGAAGGAAAAGAAGAAAGCATACCAAACGTTCCTGTCAAATAAGTCAGCTTGTGCTCTTAGAGAATATAGAGACAAATGCAGGAATTCTAAACACTGTGTAAAACTAGCTAAACGAAAGTCATGGGAGGACTTTGGCAAGAATATAGAAAATAAATATCAAGAAGGTGGCAAAATATTCTGGAGGTTGTTGAAGAAGCTTAAGAATGGAGGAAAGAGTGCTGTAAAAGGAATTAGAGATGATAAAGGTGACATGAAAATGGGAGAAAAAGATATCCTTGAAGTATGGAGTAATTACTTTGAAAAACTGCTAAATGAAACAAGCAGTGATGACAGCACAGTGGTAAAAAAACACTGACCAGGCATGCAGTCAGGAATACATATCCATAGTTGAAGTAGAAAAAGCCATCAAAGGCTTTAAATGTGGAAAGGCAGCAGTAGTAGATGATATTAGACCAGAAATGCTGAAGTATGGTGGGATATGAGTCTTACAGTGGCTGCACTGCATAGTTCAGAAAGCGTGGACAGAGGGATTAATTCCCGATGATTGGAGTAGAGCCCTCTTAGTACCCATATATAAAAAGGGAAATAAAATGCATGTGAGAATTACAGAGATATTTCCCTACTGAGTGTTCCTGGGAAGATCTATGCAAGTATACTTGAGAAACGGTTGAGAAGAATTGTGGAAGAAAAGCTTGGTGAAGAAAAAGCTGGATTCAGGCCAAATAGAGGCTGTCAGGATCAGATA
The DNA here is from genome assembly GCF_054136105.1 of Typopeltis vanoorti. Lineage (NCBI taxonomy): Eukaryota > Metazoa > Arthropoda > Arachnida > Uropygi > Thelyphonidae > Typopeltis > Typopeltis vanoorti. The sequence continues at coordinate 28,973,297 of NC_143552.1, forward strand.
TTCACTTTACAACAAATAGTCGAGAAAGCATGGGAATATAACAGAGATCTGTATTTAAGTTTTGTCGATTTGGAAAAGGCATATGACAAGGTGCCAAGAGAGAAGCTATTCAATACGCTGCAGTTATATGGTGTCAATGGGACATTATATCAAGCAATACTTAGTATTTATTTGAGTTGTAAGTCAGCATTTAGAATTGAGGGAAGTACGGGAAGATGGTTTAATGTTAAATCTGGTGCGAGACAAGGATGTACATTATCCCCTCTGTTATTCATTATCTATATGGATCATATTATGAAGGAAAGTGGTATTAAACATGATATCAAAATTGGAGATGTTAATGTCAGCTCTTTGCTTTATGCAGATGATGTTATACTTCTAAATAAATCTGCTACAAGTCTGCAAGATTCTCTGACTAAATTGAATAGCTGTTGTAATAGATATGGTATGAAGGTCAGCAATAAAAAGACAAAGACAATGAAAATAGGCAGAATCATTGAAAATGTCAACTGTGTTGTAAATGGAGAACCTGTGGAACAAGTAAAACATTTCAGCTATTTAGGCACAATTTTTACTGAAGATGGTAAATTAAAGATAGAACTAGACAACAGAATCAGCAAAGCTGGTATGGTGGGAAGTCAATTGAATAAATTGATATGGAATAAGAGAGAAATTAGTCGGAACACTAAATTAGCTGTATACAAGACAGTGTTCAAACCAGTTTTAACTTATGGATCTGACAGCTGGGTCAGAAGTAAAACACTTGACCAAAGACTAGAGACCACAGATATGAGAGTCCTGAGAAAGATTATATGCATGAACAGATGGCATCAATGGCAATATCATATTAAAAACGAGGATATTAAGAAAGAACTTGACATTGTCAGCATCCAGGAATGCGTTAGCAGAGCTAATCTCAGGTGGTATGGTCATTTAAACAGAATGGGTGAGGAAAGATTTGCAAAACAAGTGTTCTCTGCCAGGTTGGCAGCAAAACGACCCAGAGGAAAACCAAGATATAGGTGGATTGATACGGTAGAAAGTGCTTTAGACGATAGAAATATAAGTTCTGATAATGTTTTAATCTTGACAAGTAACAGACTGATTTGAAGGAAAATTGTAGATAGGAAATTAATAATGATGTAATTTTTTTCATGTAGTACTATCATATCCTGTACACCCCTTGAGGGTACATGACAGGAATTTGATGATGATGATGATGAATAATCTGATATTTAAGTTGCAGATGAGTTTGGATCAGGTAGTGAATTAAATTGGGGATTGGCTGTCTGATATGCATCAGATAGTTGTGTATCAAGGATCTTTATCAAGGAGGTAGAAGTGGGGGCCCAAAGGGCTCATTCTTGGGACCTGTATTGTTTAACCTTTATATCAATGACATTGTAAATGGATTGGTTGGGTAATGGATATTCAGTTATTTGAAGATAGTGTGAAGTTGAGAAGGGTTATTAGTAATAGTGTAGATGTGGTAGCTCTTCAAGAGGATTTGAATAAAATGGACAGATCAGGAAATGAATGGGAAAGGAGGGGGTCAGTTTAATTCAGCTAAATGTAAAGTCATGAAGTTTGGGTGACATGTGCTGGAGCAAGTGGGGAAGGCAAAGGATCTGGAAGTGACGACTGATAGAAACTTGAAATTCAGGGATCATAATGGAAAGGTGATGAAGGTAACCAAGAGGATTACTCTCTTCTTGTCCTTTCTATCCTCGCAAAAAATACTGTATCCTTCCATTTCTATTCCTGTTAGAATATCATCTTCATTCAACCATGTTTCACTTACTCCAATAATTTTGGGGCAAATAAACTCAATCAGTGAAACCATTTCATCTCCCTTATTTCTGATACTTCTGGCTTTTAATTACTTTAATTTACATTGGATTTAATTACATCTAAACTAGTTTAGATGTAATTAAATCCAATTGTTGTGAGGCTGTGAAAATAAGGTTAGGGATACTATATTACATATTATAATACAGTTGTGAAAAAAATGAGGGGAAGGGAGGGGTTGGAACTCGATAGTGGATGTTTATAAAGTCTTTCATATAGAAAGAAAAATATTTAAAAGTTATCAGTTATGCTACAGCAATAACAGGACAGCTGTTGAGGAAGAAGATATGGATGGCTGAATTTTTAATGACTGTTCATTTTTTTGTAATCTTTAATATAGAAAGAAAAATAAAGTTCGAAACCTTAAAAGAGATAAAAAGATGGAAGAAAGTCAAGATGATTGGTTTACATTGTGACTTTTAGAGAAAACCAGTAGCTAAATTTTCATGTGGTGAGTAAGCAAGTGGATTTCTGGAGCCCTGCTTGAGCCATCCTCCAATCTAGAATTTGATCTCTGACCAGACCTTGTGAATTATGCAAGTGTAGCCACTTATAAAACATTTATAGATCCATGTTTCAGTATTGCTGTTAGAATATTATCTACTCAAGTTGCCTAGAAGATGCTGTGGGTTTACAAGTTATAACATGAAGTCTAAGTTTCTAACTAAACTGAATAGCTACTGTAATATATTTAGTATGAAATGGGCAATATATGTATAAAATATGAATATATGCAGTAACATGGAAAATAACTTGTTGAAAGTTTATTTTTCACTTGGTTCTATCTATCCCAATGGCTTTAACAGGCCTTTAAGGCCCACAACCTTCCAAGCATGCTTGGATTTCGTAACCGAAATTCGAGGATAGAATGGTCACGCCTATGCCTCAAGGTATTCTTGGCTGTATCCCTGTGAGTTCATGGGGCCGGTTTGTCTGCTTGCGGGATGAAAAACACCAGATAAACTGGCGGAAAAAACCCTACTGTACGCGCCCAAGACCGGCTAACTTGGCTATGGCTGAGGAAGATCCTTCAGCTCCTCACGTCTCCGACGGGAATCGAACCTAGGACACTCCTTCCCCAGGCATATGGTTGCGAAGCGCAAAGCCACTAGGCTAACCGCGTGGACTTCACTTGGTTAGAGTATAATAAAATTAGTTTAATCCTTTATCTAAGTGTGAGCAAACAAAGTTTGCGCCTGAAAGTATCTTCAGGACTGGGGTAAGGTGGTACAACACCAGTGCAACTCGTTGCAAAGGTGGAGCAGGCTACCAACACTCTTATCTCAGTATCTCCTATAATGCAAAACACCTCTCCTTGCGCAAACTTTGTTTGCTCACACTTGGATAAAGGATTAAACTAATTTTATTATGGAAAATAACTGCATGCTCAATGACCATACTTACAGAACAAGTATTTCAGCTATTTAAATACAACTTTTAGTGAAGATGACAAATTAAATATGGAAACAGATAACAGAATAAACAAAGCTGTTAAGGTGAAGAGCCAGATGAATAAATTTATACAAAAGTGAAATCAACCAAAATGTGAAACTAGCAGAAAACAGTGTTCAAACCATCTTAACTTACGGAACCAAGCATTGTGTTAGAAATAAAACATCTGATCAAAGACTACAGATATGAAAGTCTTCAAAAAATAGAAGAAATTAAAAACGAAATTGGAGATTGTTTCCTTATACATTCAAGAATGTGTGAGAAAAGCTAATTTAAGGTAGCATGGTCATACAATACCATGAGAGAGGGAAAGGTTAGTAAATGAAGTGTGTTGTGAAAATGATGATACAAAAAGAACAAGTTCTAGATAGATTAATGCTGTTAGCAGCGTATTAGAAAACTGAATTATAAAATTTAACAAATACTGCCAATACTTGTTACATAAGAGACTAATATGGAAGAAGATTGTTGATAGGAAGATAGTAATAGTAATAATATACACTTAATGGGGGACAAAGTTTCTCACGTCCATAGTGATCGTAAAGATATACGTGTCCCCTGGGTGGTGTTAAATGAGCAACAGCGATAGGCAGTCAGTCCATCCTGAGGATCTCCTGGCCAATTTCATGATGTCTACTCAATTTATTGAATATAGTGACTTGCAGAAACCAGAATTTAGAAACATTGGCCCTACACTACGTATTTGTCAATTAAATATTGAATCTATTAGCAAATCCAAATGCGATTATTTATCAAAATTATTGTTAACCAACAATATTGATGTGATTGCTGTCCAGGAAACACATGCTGCTGATCCTGAACAGCTCCTTAAAAGAGGTCGCATTCCGGGTTACATTGCTATTGGTGCAACTTATCATGAAGTATATGGAATAGCAACGTATGTGCAAAATCGTCTTAAAGAAGTTTTTCTTCTATCTCAAAATATTGTAGAAAACATACATACAGTAGTGATAAAAGTTCAAGATATTACAATTATGAATATTTATAAGCCGCCTGGATCACCTTGGCCGGAAAAAATTATTCCTATTGCTGAACATCCCGCAATTTATTATTATTATTATATAGCACCGCCAGGGAGTCCAAAGACTCATCGAGGGGAGGGCACCTACTCCCCAACTTTCCATCTCCACCACTCAATCCACCAACTACTACTATGTCCAACATCTACGTCAATGCCATCTATCGCGACCACCACCACCACTAGTATTTTCACAGACAATCACAAACATCCATGCCCACAGCAAGATTTGAACCCGCAGCCTTTTGGCTGGAGAGCGGATACGCTAACCACTCAGCCAACCAGGCCGGCTGGCCACTTTAATAGTCACCATGAACAGTGGAATTATGCTCAAAACAACGAATGTGGCGAAAAACTTGTTGAATGGATCAAACTAAATAATCTTCACTTAGTCTTAGATGCCAAAGACAAAGGCACTTTTAGATCCGCAGCCTGGAAAAGAGACTATAACTCTGATTTATGTCTTGTGAGTAAAATTAATTCAGGTCACCCTATGCAAAATCTGAGAAGGGTCTTAACTAACTTTCCTCATAGTCAACATAGACCGGTATTAATTGACATTGGCATTTCCATTCCATTTGTAAGATCAAAGCCTATCCCACGCTGGAATTTAAAAAAAACTGACTGGAATAAATACGCAAATGAACTTGACAAATGTATTCACTGGATATCTCCAATAAGTAGTAATTTTCATCGATTTATAGGTGTAGTCCTGCTTGCTGCCAAGAAAAGTATTCCTAGAGGTATTAGACATAACTACAGGGTGTTCGGGATAAATTTGACATATTTATAATTAATTATATTTTTCCGTAAGTTACATGTATTAACACACACTTCTCTTCATTTAAAAGTTTGGACCCTTCTTCATTCATATACAAGATGACAGAAAGGATGGATAGCTGGAACCCACCTGAATCATGGAAGAGAATAACTTGTATCATGATGATTCGTGCCCGCCATCAAAATAAGGATATTACGACTGCTGCCCAATGCTCCCTGAATACAGTAAAAACAATCAGGCATGAACTAGAGACTTGCAATGGTGACTACGAGGATGTAGCAAGAAGAAAGATCCCTAGCAGACGATCTGATTGCGTTCGTACAGCAGAATTCCTCGCAAATCTGCAGGAACAGGTGTTGAAGAACCCTGGCATTGGAATTCGGGCTTTGTTCGTGGAGTTGCTAACTGTAGTCAAGCCCTGGATAACAAGGGTAGCCAATGGTAGGCCGTATGTATGGCAGCAGGATTCGGCCCCTTGCCACACCTCTGGGAAAAGTCAAAAATGGTTGTCTGAAAATTTCTACGACTTCACCAGTCCAAATGTTTGGCCTCCAAACTCCCCAGACCTTAACCCCATGGATTATTTTGTATGGGGCGCAGTTGAAAAAGACACCAATCGCACTTCCAGTAATACAAAAGCCCAGTTAATGGATAAAATTAAAACAGTTTTTGCGGCCCTTCCCAGGGAGACTGTAGCATCAGCTTGTTCGAGGTTCCAAAGCAGAATTGAAGCTGTGATCGATGCTAATGGTGGTTATTTTGAGTAAATCTTGTTGATAGTATTGTAATTAACTCTGCCTGTAATGTTTTTTTGTCAATTCATTAAATTTAATAGATACAAAGAAGATTTTCTTTTTCCTTACGAAACTGTCAAATTTTTCCCGAACACCCTGTATATGTTAAAGAATATATATCACACACACACACACACACACACACACACACACACACACACACACACACACACACACACACACACACACACACACACATCTACTCTATAATATAAAATGATAAGCCTTTTTTTGGATATGCTTTTGTAACGTTTTTGTGTCGCATTTTTTGTCAAGTTATATGAAACGTTTTGAAACTCAGGGGCTACTGTCGAGTCTTCAGAATTCAACGAGAACTGGCCTACCAGTCCGGAACTCAGGGCTAGGGTGCCGTAGGCACTGGGGGGGGGGAACCCCTTTTTGAGTTATCAGAATTCAAGGAGAACCTGCCTACCAGTCTGGAACTTGGGGGGGGGGGGGTCATAGCCGTCGGATCCCCCTAGTATATACGTAGGCTGTTCAATAAGTAATAAGACTAATTTTACTGTGGCGAAACCACTCATCACAATATTAACTTCTGTGGAATAAAGAAATGTTGCTGTCTGTATTAACAAAAGAGGTTGATAGATGGCGTATACGGGCTGATGTGCCAGAGTGTCACGTGACTAAACGCAAATGCTCATTGGTGCGCCTACGCGGTGCGACCAGTCTTCGAAATGGAAGCATCCTTGGAAGAGCATTATGCGATTAAATTTTGTGTGCGTTTGCAAAAATCAGCATCGGACACTTTTAACATGATACGCAAAGCTTTCTATGATGAAGCAATGTCAAGGGCAAGTGTTTTTCGCTGCCATAAAACTTTTACGGAAGGCAAAATGTGGAAGATCTTGAACGTGAGGGAAGACCTTCAACGTCCATCACAGAGACAATGATCAACACAGCAATGATTATCATCAAGCAAGTCAAAAGGAAGCGTCCATTGCTGAAGAATGGCTTCTTATTGCACAACGATAATGCAAGGCCACATATTGCTTCTTGTGTAGTGGACATTATGCAGAAGAACAACACAGATATCCTACCACACCCTCCATACAGTCCTGATCTCGCACCATGCGATTTCTGGCTGTTTCCTCAGCTCAAGAAACCACTAAGAGGCTGCCATTTTGAAAGCAACAAAGCATGTGTAAAAGCTGCGGAGGCGGTTTTGAAAGAACTCTCAAAAAACGGACTCTCACATGTGTTTAAGAAGTGGACGCAACGTTGGGACAAATGCATCGAGTCTCACGATAGTTACTTCAAAAAAGACCATGTAAATGATGACGATTAAAGGTAATCTGTTTTCTGTATAAATATAGTCTTATTACTTATTGAACAGCCTATGTATATATATATATATATATATACACACATGTAGAAAGTATTTTACCTTGGGTATAATAAATGTTAAAGATACTAAGCTATTTTAAACCTGGTTTTACTCCATTTCCCAAGTAAGCAAACAGACAAAAAAGTCAAGTTTGTGCCTGCAAGTGTTGCAAGTCTAGCTGACCCTGCACGTAGTGCAAGACCAAGGCAACTCATGGTCAAAGTAGAATAAGCTCTGATCACTAATCTTAATATTTACTCTTAATGCAAAGCACATCTCCTGGAGGAGATGTATGATGCTTTGTATTAAAGGCAAGGGGCCACTACCCAGACCGGTTTCGACCTTTAGTGAGGTCTCATCAGTGGGAGCCAGGCTAGAAATACCACGATTTTTTAAAACACCTTATGGTAACTTGTTCTGGTAAAATACTTATAAGCTCTGTATTACTAAAATCTTGGTATTTCTAGCCTGGCTCGCACTGATGAGACCTCAATAAAGGTCGTAACCGGTCTGGGTAGTGGCCCCTTGCCTTTAATACAAAGCATCATACATCTCCTCCAGGAGATGTGCTTTGCATTAAGGGTAAATATTAAGATTAGTGATCAGAGCTTATTCTACTTTTACCATGAGTTGCCTTGGTCTTGCACTACGTACAGGGCCAGCTAGACTTGCAACACTTGCAGGCGCAAACTTGACTTGTTTGTCTGTTTGCTTACTTGGGAAATGGAGTAAAACCAGGTTTAAAATAGCTTGGTATCTTTAACATATATATATCAGCATACCCTATCTTAAAGGAACATCTGAACAAAGAGCAAGGACCATTTGCAGATATAATTTGTATACCACCTTCAAACCAGCCTGGAATTGTCATCTTTCTTGCTGCTTATTAAAGATACATTATCACCTCTGTCCTTTCCTGTTCCTGTCATCTTAGCTACTTTGGAACAGACTTGCCGTTCTACTATGATTAGAATCCAAAAACCTCATCAAGATTATATAAGATTTTTGGATTCTGAAGGCTCAGGCCTTCCTCTCATACCATTGACACTAGACAGAGTTCACTGGAACCATACCAAGATGCTACACTAGGTTCAACTTTGATCATCTATTTTTCAAATCATGTGAAGCCCTTTGCCACTGTCAACAGAGTTTATGCCTATCTCTAAGTTTAGGAAAGTGATTGCTGCTAACTGTTTATAATTTTTAATAAATTAATTGTACATCTATACCCAGGTCTCTGAACTCTAATAGTGTTTCCTCCTACTGTACAGCTGCAACCAATAAACTATATTTTATGCATGCTGTATGACTCTTTCTTGGTTTCAGAATTTAAATGTTGTTACTAGTTCTTCTGTTTTCTCCCTGAATGAAGCTCATGATATATTGAATATACAGGAGTAATAAATTCTATTTAGCTTTCTCTCAGATGCGTGAAGCCGTTAAAAATATTACACCATGCCTAATGCACATGTCTATTAAACATCTAAGAACAGTCTTATTTAATTTTAAGAATACTCATAACATCAATTTCTGTATACATAATTATATATAAATATATCACATTAAATGCATATATCATATATATGCATACATGTTAAATGCATTATCTCTCTTATTTCATGTACAAAAGACCACACTTCACTTCTCCTCACCTTTGATAATGCCATATCTCCACAAGGAATAAGTTATCTTTTCTTTGACTGACTTCTAACCTCTCTGGGCTTAAGCACATCATATCCATATCCTCCTCCAACAAACAAACTCCATTTTCACTCAATACCTTACTTCTCACCTGTTTACAGCTCTTCAAACGTTTATTATAAATCCTAAATCTGCTATACCTTAAAATACTGTTATCATATATAGGGTGGTATACAATAAATCTCTAAAAAAGTCTGACCATTCAAAACAGGACAATTCAATTAATCGGTTATTCCCTCTCTCACAGATATATAGTGCCTGCCTTATGTTTCTTCTACAGGTATAGGTACTATTACTATGATAAACAGCCAAGAGGCTATTTTTTTTTTTTTCCAGCAGCATAAATTAAGTTAAGGGGATAATAAATCGCTCATTATTTTAAAGCCAGATAAGCGTATTCGGCTTTAAAATAATGAGGGATTTATTATCCCCCTAACTTAGGTATAGGTACTGTTCCACTATGCTGGTAGATACCATTTCTCCAGCTTCCCTCGAGTCCATTAACACAAAATCAACTATGGTCAACATCCATTCACTGTCCAATTCCAAAAATATCAAACCAATTTCTCATCCTCATCCATTCCATCTATCTTTGTGTTTTGGTAAACAGTCTCCCCTGCAGAGTTTTCCCTAAGGACTTGGAATTGCAATACTGGTGGTTCACCGATTTACTGGTAAATGGCATAAAGATTTTTTAAAAATATACTGGTAGTTTGATGTTCTGTATCAGAATTTCAGTAAATCAAGAACATTTTTAATATATGCTAAAATAATTTTATTGCTGACTAATTTTGTAAAACATAGTTCCTTGTTTAAACAGACTATTCAGACCTGAATGAGTCTTGTGGCTTTGTAACCATGTTTATATTAGCATTCAACTGCTTTATTATTTCTTCATATATTTCATTATTAATTTAACTTTATAGTAGTAGTAACTTGTACAGCTAACATCATGTGAGTCACATGTCAGACGATAACTCGCTTCACCTATAACATGTCCCTTTGGTATTAGGAAGGCATATTTTTACAAACTTGCATGCATTTATATAAAACTAAATGCATGCTCGTTTTTCAAGTCATAAAAACACTACTTGCTTTTGAAAATTTGCTCCACATGTATCATTACATAAGGTTTGTACACCTAGTGAAGCACATACAACAAATAAATTTTTCTTATCAATTACTCTGAAACAGGTTGTTAGGATTTGATGTTTTAAGGATACTTGCGACATAAAGACTGAATAATATATGCACGTGTATGCATGTTAGGATACTGCACTTCTTCATTGAGCACTACATAAAAACTCTACTTTGTTCGGCTTGCTTCTATGCAGTATTCATTATGAAAAATTATGGAAACAACTATCGTATTAGAGTAAAAGTTACGTTTAATATAAACCAAAATAATCCCTCGACATTTTGACCTTCACATTAAGGTCATCTGGAGTATACACATATATAAATGAAAATTCGAAATGTAAGAATTACAATATTTCATATGACTTGATATCTGATAAAAAATAAAAAGCATTTTGAGTCTTTTTTTTTTTTTTTTGTAGCCATGAATAAAAATTCACTGTGGTATTATTTTAAATGCATTGAAGCAGGAGGTGTGTGTGTGTGTGTGTGTGTGTGTGTGTGTGTGTGTGTGTGTGTGTGTGTGTGTGTGTGTGTGTGCGCGCGCTCAAAAAAAAAAGTTGGGGTACTCGTGGCTTACATAACCATCTTAAAATCCAGCAGAAAATCAGCTTCTTAAAGAGGGAAAAAAAAAAAAAAAAACGGATGACAAAGTACCTTCAACTGAAATTATTAATGTTAATGTAAACTTGTGATGAAATTTATTTTAACAACTGATAAATAGATATCTGTTAAGAATCGCTAATATGTGAACATTACTGTCCATGGAAGTAATAACTGACTGGAACTGTGGTTTGTAAAAAGTAGTAATTTACAATTATGACTATTTTTACACTTGTTTCTCAAGTTAGTATTTATTAGTTTTGTAACATGTATAATCGGCACTTGCGATGCACCTGATACTGATATTTATGCTAAAATGAAATGTAAAGTATTTGAGATAAAGTGTACTTACTAGATCTGAAAGTTGTAATAATTTCAATGCGCTTTATTGTAATTCACAGCTGTTAAGTGTTGTGGTATCTGTTGTTCATTGTAAAGGCATTCTCTTTTCACCAATGACAATAATGTATCAACTATTACTAGCTTCTTGACTGCCATTTAGTGGAACAAATGTGCATTCTCACCGAGGAGAATGGAAGTTCAAGAATGTAGACCAAGGAATTTTGTTTTAGGAAATTTTCAGGAAACTTGACAGTCAAAATAAAGTAGCCTTCTGTCTCAATAACACTGATGATATTAATTATTCTAATTGGAACAAATGATGGAATTAGTGAAATCTGAAACTGCAGAGTGGCTTTAATGAAGAGTTCTACTTGGATACAGTGTTGTTTATAAAGTAATAAAAGAAAACTGTTTTTCTCTGGTAAAGGATTTATGTTTCTTGCAATTAAGTTGCCTCAGGTAAGAATATTTATATTCTCAGTGAAACAGTGATGAAGAATCTCTGTTTCACTGGATAAATGGAACATCATCACCATCAAATTCCTGCCATGTACCCTCAAGGGGTGTGATAGTACTACATGATATGATAGTACATGATAGTACACAGGATATGATAGTACTACATGAAAAAAATTACATCATTACTAACTTCCTATCTACAATTTTGCTCCATATCAGTCTGTTACTTGTCAAGACTCCAACATTATCAGATCTTATATTTCTATCGTCTAAGGCACTTTGTACCGTATCAATCCACCTATATCTTGGTCTTCCTCTGGGTCTTTTTTCTGCCAACATGTTAGAGAATACTTGTTTTGGTAATCTTTTCTTGCCCATTCTGTTCAAGTGACCATACCACCTGAGATTAGCTCTGCTAACACATTCCTGGATGCTGACAATGTCAAGTTCTTTCCTAATATCCTCGTTTTTAATATGATATTGCCATTGATGCCATCTGTTCACACCTCTAATCTTTCTCAGGACTCTCATATCTGCGGTCTCTAGTCTTTGGTCAAGTGTTTTACTTCTGACCCAGCTCTCAGATCCATAAGTTAAAACTGGTTTGAACACTATCATGTACAGCTAATTTAGTGTTCTGACTAATTTCTCTCTTATTCCATATGAATTTATTCATATGGAATTTATTCCATATGATGGTAGGAACAAATGACTTGAGTGGTAATGTAAGTCGGGCAGCGAGAGATATGAGATTTTTGCTTGAGGCTGTACGGAAGAAGATAGAAAGAGGAAAAATAGTGTGTGTGTTGTCTAAGTATGATAATGATGAGCTGAGCAGAAGAGCGGTGATATTGAATGGTATAATAGCGAGAATGTGTGACAAGAGAGGACTGGTATATGTGGATGCTTGGAGTGCGTTTGAGGAAAGAGAAGAATTGTATGCGAGAGACCGCTTACATCTGAATGAGGAAGGACATAGGCATCTGGAGCGATTGATGTTATGAACGAGTCAGTGTGTCACACGGAGGAATGATAGCAGGAGTGGCCTCTGGTGGGAATGGATACTTGGGAGAAGGGAAACGACATCAGGTAACACTGAGCCCAGTGGATTCTAGAAGGAATAATGCTGGGTATAGAAACAATGGCATTTATATGCTTTATACTAATGCCAGGAGTATCTGGAATAAGGGAGAGGAATTGTGGCGCAGATAGCATCAGCCTGGCCAAACGTTATTGGGATCACTGAAACGTGGTTGACAGAAGGGGATATAATAACAGGAATAGAAGTCGCTGGGTACAGCATTTTTCGTCAGGATAGGAGGGGGAAAGCATGGTGGTGGGGTACTGCTTATGATAAGTGATGACCTATGTCCTCTAAGAGTAGAAGTGTTGGAAAGAAGTGAGACAAATGATTTTGAGAGCATATGGTGTGAGGTAGAGGTAGGCAAGACAGGATATTTAGTGGGGTGTTGCTACAGACCCAGGAGCACAGAGGATGGGGACCAGGAGATGTTTAGACAGTTAAGCTTGGCAAGTGCAAGAAGAATGACTGTTATGGAAGATTTTAACTACAGTAATATAAATTGGAGAGAGGAAGATGCATGTAGCAATAGGGGAAATGTCTTAGGCAACATATAATAGAGGGAACAAGAGGTTCAAGAGTTTTGGATTTGGTTATAGCATCAGAAGAGTCGATAATAACTGAGATGACATCTCTCCCACCAGTTGGAGAGAGTGATCATATGGTTTTGACTTGGAAAATGAATAGACATGCAGGAGTATCAAAGAGATGGGAACTTATGTGGAATTATAAAGCAGGTGATTATAAATAGTCTTAGACGTCAACTTGGGAAAGTTTCATGGAGGGAGGAATTGGAAGGCTGGGATATCATTAGTGCATGGGAAATTGTGAAAGAATATTTGTTAGCAGCAATGGTAAGTTGTATACCACGAGTGAAGAAGAGGACCCAATTTGGAGTAAAGTGAATGACAAACAATACTCAACAGGAATTGCATGTGAAAAAGAGGCTATGGAAGAGATATAAGGAGACAGGTGAAGAGAAGATGCATGAAGAATATAAGACACAGGTGAGAAGAGTGACTAGTGTGGTAAGGAAAGCAAAACTGGAATATGAGAGGAGATTCGCCCTAGGATCCAAAGAAAATCCTAGGGAATTTTTTAGATATGTGGCCAGTAGGAGGAGAAATGACTGTGGAAGAATGACATTGTGAGATAAAAATGGGAATAGAGTGACTGATGCAGATGACATAGTGGAATTGTTCAATGACCACTTTATTGGAGTATTTCATCCTAGAGGAGTCAGTTTTAATGCTAGAGGGATAGGGCTGGTTTAAGGTTTAGATGTACAGGAGGAGAGTGTGTTTCAGATACTGAGTACTCTGGATGTCAGTAAAGCTTTGGGACTGGATGATATTTCACCACGAGTTTTGAGAGAATGTGCTAGGGAACTGACAGTGTCTTTAACCTGGCTTTTCAATGAAAGTCTGGCTGCGGGAAAGGTGCCCAGGGAATGGAAGGAAGGTAAGATAGTGCCATTGCATAAGGGTGGTAACAGACTGGAAGTGTCTAATTATAGGCCAGTCTGTGTGTCATCAGTAGTTGTTAAGATCTTGGAGAAAGTAGTGAGGGACGTATACAGCATTGGGCAAATGAGGGTAAGGTTATCTATGAGAGTCAACATGGATTTGTGAAAGGGCACTCTTGTTTTAGCAATATGCCCCAATTTCCACATAAGGATACCCTTCCCCTTCTTTTCCTCCCCCCTCCTCTCCCCACAACAAACTAATATATATATATATTTATATATATATTATTAATAGTAACCCGGGTTCCCAAACTTATTTCCCATGTCTCAAGCACATCCCCATGTTCTTCCCCCCCCCCTCCCACATTTACATACAACCTTTCAACATGAGCTTGGATTTAGAAGGCATCTTTAAACCAAAAATAAGGTATGTACAAATCTTTCCACATTTTTTATTCTGCCATAACTGCCTTCTATACTCGCCCATAATGCCCTAAAATATATATATACCCCTTCTGAGTTATGTTAGACAATGTATTAAATATAAGGGACACTCCTAAACAAAAACAGGCTAAAATAGCCGTTAATTATATAATAGTGTTTAAGAGGAGTAGCATAGGAATTTCCCAGAAATTATACTTAATGCTAGCCTTTTATAATAAAGTTACAAGAACATTAGATGAGGGAAAGGCATATACTGCAATTTTCTTAGACTTAGCAAAGGCATTTGACAGGGTGCCACATGATAAGCTGATATTTAAGTTGCATCACATGGGTCTGGATGTCAGATTGGTCAACTCGATTCAGGATTGGCTGTCTGATAGGTATCAGAGAGTTGTGTATAGTGGAGCAGTTTCAAGGAGGCAGAGGGTTACAAGTGGGGTCCCACAGGGCTCAGTACTAGGACCTATATTGTTTAACCTTTATACCAATGACATTGCCCGTGGACTGCAAGGGGATATTCAGTTGTTTGCGGATGATGCAAAGCTGGGAAGGATTATTAGTAATAGTGCAGATGTGGTAGCCCTGCAGGAGGATTTGAATAAGCTAGATAGATGGGCAAATGAATGGGGGTGTCAGTTTAATGCAGCAAAATGTAAGGTCTTGAGGTTTGGGAAACATCGATGGGATGTTGCATTCTCTATGGGAGGAGTTATACTAGAGGAATTATGAGAAGAACACTGACCTGCAGAGATAAAAGGGTTATCATTCCGTTGTATAAGTCTCTTATCAGACCACAGTTAGACTATTGTTCTCAGATTTGGTCCCCAGGATTTGAAGGGGATAAATTAACTGTGGAAAAGATACAAAGTCGGATGACAAAGATGGTTTCAGGACTGTACAAGCATAGTTATGAGGATCGGCTGAGGGAATGTGGACTGCAGAGTTTGGTGGATAGAAGAAGGAGAGATGATATGATTGAGACTTTTAAATTGTTGAGCAGTGGTTACATGGTTGACACTGGGGAGTTCTTTCGCTTGGTTGAACAGCGGGAAGGAGTGATTACAAGAGGCAATCCCTCGAAGTTACAAAAGCAAACTGTGAGCAAGGGGGTGAGGATTGGTTTCTTTGCATGGAGGGTGGTTGAACCATGGAATGCATTGCCTGATGGAGTGGTGAGAGTGAGAACGGTCAATGAGTTTAACGAGTGGTACGATAGACTTTGTGTTTCTTAATGGGGACCTCCCCTCGATGAATCTGGACAGACTTTATGTTCTTAGGAAGGACCTCCCATGAAGTCTTTTGACTCCATGGAGGCCTGAATAATAATAATAATTTATTCAATTGACTTCCCACCATACCAGCTTTGCTGATTCTGTTGTCTATTTCTATATTTAATTTACCATCTTCACTAAAAATCGTGCCTAAGTAGCTGAAATGTTTTACTTGTCCCACAGCTTCTCCATTCACAACACATTTAACATTTTCAATGATTCTGCCTATTTTCACTGTCTTTGTCTTTTTAATGCTGACCTTCATACCATATCTATTACAACAGTTATTCAATTTAGTCAGAGAATCTTGCAGACTTTTAGTGGATTTATTTAGAAGTATAACATCATCCACATAAAGCAAAGAGCTGACATTAAGATCTCCAATTTTGATATCATGTTTAATACCACTTTCCTTCATAATGTGATCCATATAGATAAAGAATAACAGAGGGGATAATGTACATCCTTGTCTCGCACCAGATTTAACATTAAACCATCTTCCTGTACCTCCTTCAATTCTAACTGCTGATTTACAACTCAAATAAAGACTACGTATTGCTTGATATAATGCCCCATCGACACAATAAAACTGTAGCGTATTGAATAGCTTCTCTCTTGGCACCTTGTCATATGCCTTTTCCAAATCGACAAAACTTAAATACAGATCTTTGTTATATTCCCATGCTTTCTCGACTATTTGTCGTAAAGGGAAGATCTGATCCTGACAGCCTCTATTTGGCCTAAATCCAGCTTGTTCTTCACCAAGCTTTTCTTCCACAATTCTTCTCAACCGTTTCTCAAGTATACTTGCATAGATCTTGCCAGGAACACTCAGCAGGGAAATACCTCTGTAATTCTCACGTTCAGTTTTATTTCCCTTTTTATATGTGGGTACTATGAGAGCTCTACTCCAATCATCGGGAATTTGTCCCTCTGTCCGGGCTTTCTGAACTATGCAGTGCAGCCACTGTAAGACTCTTATACAACCATACTTCGGCATTTCTGGTCGAATATCACCTACTCCTGCTGCCATTCCAAATTTCAAACCTTTGATGGCTTTTTCTACTTCAAGTATGGATATGTATTACTGACTGTATGCCTGGTCAGTGTTTTTTACCATTGTCCTGTCATCACTGCTTGTTTCATTTAGCAGTTTTTCAAAGTAATTACTCCATACTTCAAGGATATCTTTTTCTCCCGTTTTCAAATCACCTTTATCATCTCTACCTCCTTTTACAGCACTCCTTCCTCCATTCTTAAGCTTCTTCAACAACCTCCAGAATATTTTGCCACCTTCTTGATATTTATTTTCTATATTCTTGCCAAAGTCCTCCCATAACTTTTGTTTTGCTAGTTTTACACAGTGTTTAGCTTTCTTACATTTGTCTCTGTATTCTCTAAGGGCACAACCTGACTTATTTGCTAGGAACTTTTGATATGCTTTCTTCTTTTCCTTCACTGCCTCTTTAAGTTCCTATGTCCACCATGGAGTCCTAATTTTTCTATCCATGCAGACAACTTCACCACATGCCTCTCTAGCTGAATCAATCAGGGCTTTCTTCAAGGCTTGCCACTGAATCTCCAAAGTTTCATTCCTGTTCTTCAAACTCTTTCATTTTTTCTTCAATAATCTTTGTGTATTTTAGTCTACAGTTCACATCTGAGAGCTTCTCAACTTTTATTCGCTTTAAAACATTCTTACATGTTATTCTTTTCAATATGAAATTCAATTTTATCCTGCTCCAATTTCAAATCCTCTGTACACTCTGGTGTCCTGCACCAGGGAGAAAACATCTCTATCAACAATAACATAGTCAATGAGACTTTTCTTATTCCTAGCCTCTTCTCTCCATGCGAATTTGTGCACATTTTTATGTTGGAACATGGTGTTAGTAATAACCAGTCCATGTCTTGAGCAGAAATCCAACAGATATTTGCCATTATTATTAGCTTTGCTCTTTTCTCCAAATTTTCCCAAAATATTTGTGTGTGTCTCACAATCATTTCCTACTCTGCTATTTAGATCCCCAACAAGGACCAACTTTTCCTTTTTCATTGTGTCAGTTGCTTTTTCTAAAGCCTCAAAAAAATTCCTTCACTAGTACCCTAGTAGTACCTTCTGTTGGACCACAGGCAGAAATAAGTCTCATTGTCCAGTTCCCCATTCTCATATTTGCCCACATCACTCTGCTTGAGACTGACTGCCATTCAAGAAGATTAGCCTCGTATTTTGTGTTGAATACTATGGTTACTCCTTCTTTTCCTTGATTGTCATTGCCTGAATATAACATTTTGTATTTATTGCTCAGAAAGATCTCATCCATTTTGGTCTTTTTTGTTTCAGTCATCCCTATTATATCGATCTCGTACTTATCTAATTCCTCAGCTAGCTCCATTTCTTTGCCATTCAGGCTTCTTACGTTGATAGTACCGATCTTTAACTCTGGTGATGTTGAGTTGGGGTTTGTTTTCAGATTTGTTCCAGTAGGTGACTTTTCGCTGTTCGCCATAGTTCCCTGGCAAAAACAACGGGGGCCTTGTTTAATCGGGCGACGCCCCAGCCAGCATGAAATTTTGTCATGTTGTACCATCATTTTTTATTTTGGTTTAACCAATAAGAATACAATTTTGTCGGCTAAATCCCAAATTGCCAGCCCATCCTCGTTCATTCAGTATCCAAGTAGATACCCAATAGAGTGCACCACGTGAAGGTGAGGATAGGACATTAGGTCAGAAGCCCTGGTCGGTTCTCCGCATTCCTTTAAAGGCTATGTGGAGGTCTCCTCTCAGGTATACAGCTTGGAATCTTAAGCACCCCATGAATGGAACAATAAGTGCTAAATAAGAAAAACACTACACAGTCCTGTGGAAGTAAAAAAGCTTTATATTTTGAGAAAAGGCTTGATTAAGAACTGACTAATGAGCATTTAATGTTTATCGGAATTTGTTGTGAAAACAAAATGTTCAGTCTGATTAAGTACATGTGAAACAAACCATTAATAGAATGGGTCAGAGAAAGAGAAAGGGAATGAATTTATCTACTACAGATAGAGAGATCTCAAAGTATAGTTCCTATTTAAGAAGGCCTTGGATCCTATTATTTTTACAGATATCAATTTAATGATATTTGTCATGTATATAGTTTTATTCAGCTTCATTAAATGTGTATTTTTTTTTTTTATTTGGTCTGAAGTCAATCATTACTTGGATTCTAAAAATAATAAATTTAAAAGTCATTGCACTAATCCGATGAACTCTTTTATATTTACTTAATACTTGGTATATAAAAAAATAGATCCCTTTTACCGAGAGAGAGAGAGAGAGAGCATAAGTGGCTCAGCTGACAGGATTTTTAACATAACTGGAGCAGCTGATGTTGATTATTAACAGTTCTATACCTGCTGACAGATGTTAACCCTTCAAAATAAAATGAAAGAATCTGGTATTTCTGTCAGAAGTAAAGTATCTATTACAACAGACAGTGCTCCAGTAATGAAGAAAGTGATAAACCTGATCAATGCAAATCATCATTTATGTTTATCACATAGCATAATTAGCCTTAATCAAAGTTCTTTATAGGAAAAATAATTTATAAGAAAATGATGTTGAGAACAGGAAAAGACAGTCTCTGAATTATCTGATACAAATGATCATAACAACTCTAGCAACGATAACAATGAAATTCATGTTTTTGATGACTTTAGAGATGTTGCATGATACATTTGTTTATTGTCAATTAAATTCTGTACAAAACAAACGAGTTCTCTGTTAAGACAGTGATCTGAGAGGACTGCTTCTATAATATAATATAATAATTTTGGTGAAGCAGGCCTCGCAGATCACACTCTTAACATCCTACATCGAACTGATTGGAAAAGTACTTGTTCTTTGCATCATATAAAAACTTGGTATGAACAAAAATTTAAAGAAGCCTGTGAAATTTTGATTAACCACCCTAATCTAAATAATAATGGGGGCTTAAAAATCCCAAGAATTTGAATGGCACACATTCAGCCCACTTATTTTCCAGCAAACTCTGACTTTAGGACTCGAAGCAATTTTTCATCTTTTATTGGGCACTATCCATACCAGTTGGAATTTATAAGTATACTTATATAAGTAATTTTATTTTTGTTTATTTATCTATTAATTTCTGTATACACATGTTACTCTCCACTTAATTTAACTTTATAACCTAACAGATAATAACAGGACTCTAGCTTTGATGCATGAGGTTTTTTTTTTTAACACCAGATGTCAGGCAAATAGTTTTAAAGGTTGATCAGTAACTTTAGCATGAAATGTAGATTGTAGTGCAGCTTGTTTCTTTGTGTATATATATATATATATATATATATATATATATATATATATATATATATGTATGTATGTATACTCCAGAAGATGTTTACTCTAACACGGCAGTTGTATCCATAAGTTTCATAATGTATTCTGATCACTGCGCAAGCATGAAAGAAAGGACTTAATAAGTTATGTTTTCTGTGCTAATTTTAATAAAAAAAAAGCACTAAATATAGTAATATAAAAATAATTAATATTACTAATTGATTAATACTAATTATTAATACTACTAAAGTAAAATGCTAATAATAATTCTTGTAGCAAGGCTTATACGTTGGTCATACATAACTGGTAATTAGCGTAGGGAATTAACAATGCATATAGCGGACCTTGGATAGATTTGTAGCTGTTTGTGCAGATGCCGGAATGAAGATCAGTGTGGCCAAAACTGAAACATTTGTCGTCTCAAGACAACCATCCCAGTGCACTCCAAATGTAAGGAGAGTCCCAATGAGACAGGTGGAGAAGTTTAAATATCTTGGGTCCATATTCATGAATGATGGAAAATGGGACGTAGAGCTAGATACTCGAATTGACTTAGAAAGCTCAATATTGCGGGAGATTGGCCGTTCGGTAGTATTGAAGCAGGAGTTAAGCCAGAAGGCAAAGCTGGCTGTCTTCAATACAGTCTATGTCCCCATCCTCACCTATGGTTATGAGAGTTGGGTAATAACCGAAAGAATGCGGACACAAATCCAAGCGGCTGAAATCAGGTTCCTTCGAGGGGTTGCTGGGCTGACAAAACTCGACAGAGTCAGAAGCTCTGCAATTCGGGAAACCCTCAATACTCAACCGCTGCTTCTCCGTGTTGAGAGGTCACAGTTACGTTGGTACGGGCACCTGGTCAGAATGCCACAAGAGAGGCTCCCTCAGCAGGCCCTCTTTGCCAAGCCAGAGGGCGGGAGACCAAGGACTCGCTGGATAGATTATATCCAAAACCTTGGGTGTACACATTTGGAAATCCCACCAGAACACCTGAGCTTGGTGGCAGAGGATCATGACCATTGGAAGTTTCTCTTGCAGCTGTTGCCCCCACAACCCAATTAGGAAGCGTGGGCCTTGAAGATGTATGTATAACGGATATTAATTAAAGCAAACTTTAATGAATACCTTCAATATTTCGGCAATGTCACGTTGCCATCTTCAGGAACATACAAATATGGTATGTGCACGTAGGCACTAACAAAAGCAAAAGAGGAAGAAAGCAAGAAACTAATATTGTTCCTAAAGTCCTAATGGTGCCCCCCCCCCCAGCGAGCTAATTGGGTTGTCTTGGCCGTTGGGCAGAAGTTCTCATAATGTAGGCTTCCCAAATTTGGGGTAGTTTCACCCAAATTTGTTGAGGTTTGGAACCTTGTTTAGAGCTGCTGATGATTCCATGAATAATCTTCCGTACTTGAACTTGCTGCAGTGTATTATTTTAGTTTTCTTCCAACAAATTATATGGCAGATATCTAAGACATGGTCTGCCAGCCCAGAGTGGCTGTACTGGTGAAACTGGATGTAGTCTTAGTGTTCTGAAATCCTGATATTCGCTGTCCTGCCTGTTTGGCCAAAGTAGGACAATTTACAGCTGCAAGGGACCTGGTATATACCAGGTAGGTCTGGGGGGGAGGGAGAGTGGTTGGTCTTTGGCAGAGCAGATAAGGGATGCCAACTTTTTATATGGTCTATAACATGAAGTCAGGTCATATTTTTTTAAGGATATTGGTTATTTTCTCAGAGGTGGCCCAGATATAGGGGATAGTGATAGATTTAGTGTAATCTTTATTGTGGAGGGAGGTTGTGGTTTACTGGTTATCTATTATATATATTTACTGGTTTACTGTTATCCAGAACGTGGATAACAAGGTAATCCTAAATTGTGTTAAATTGAAGCACTGTTTTACTTCACAGAAAGCTCTCCGTATTTATAACCGCACTAGTTTCGCCTTATTAAGAGAACAAATCACCATGACGCGCGTTCTTCTTGCCAACGAAAGCAAAACCTTTCGGACGCTAAAAGAAGAGCTTTCAGATGCTCTTGGCCATGATCTTTGGACAATTCTTTATGATGTCTCATGCGCTTCGGCAACAAAAGAATTCAAAAAAATATCTAGTCGGCACTTGAAAAAATATGAGAACTTGATAAAGAATTCTACTTCCTTACCACAGCCACCAATCAACACAGTTGTCAACCTCTCTTTCGCAGTTTTAAAGCCTGAAGCACTCACCGCACTTTCATGCGGCCATAATTTTGCCCTAGCTCCTAAAAGAATACATACTGGCCAAGGAAATCATGATCCAAATAGAACATGGGATTCGCAACCTTCCTAACGATATCGCCAACAACGTCAGACTGGATGTAGCTGGTGTTCTCACCAAAGCAAAACCTCCAAAAACCAACTTATCCAAAGATGAATATGCAGCTCTACCAGAAATGAAGAAAAACAAAAAAAATAGCAATCACCAAAGCGGATAAGGGAAACGCCACTGTGGTTCTCAACCAAAAGGACTACACAAGTAAGCTTAATGCTTTAGTATTAAACCGTACCACCTACCTCCATATTGAATATAATCCTACCAGTTCTCAGATTAGAACTCTCCACAGACTCCTTAAGAAGGTCACTTCTTGGCCTGTAGAAGTCACTACCAAACTAAAACCTTATAACTCTAGACCCCCCCCCCCCGATTATATGGACTTCCAAAAATACACAAACAAAATGTGCCATTACGTCCCATAGTGGATGGCATTGATTCCCCCACATACAAATTAGCCAAACATTTAGCCAAAGCGCTCACACACTATACTGGCAACATACCATCACACATAAAAAAACTCAGCCCACTTCAAAGCTAGTATAAGAAAACCTCTCACTCCAACAACTGACATAATGGTCAGTTTTGACGTCTCCTCCCTATTCACTAATGTTCCACTCAAAGAAACCCTAGACCTCATCCAAGCCAAGTTTCCTCCCGATATCTCAGCCCTATTTCAGTTAACAATGAACTCAGGCTATTTCGTTTGGCAAGGAAAATTCTACAAACATACAGGGGACATCCATGGGTTCACCACTTTCCCCACCCTTGGCCAACTTCTTTATGGAAACCTTTGAAGAGAAAGCCTTAAACCCTGCCCCACAAAAACCCATTTGGCTTCGGTACGTGGATGATGTGTTCGCTATTTGGCCACATGGCTCAAATAAACTCCACTCCTTCCTAACACACTTAAACAACCAACACCCCAGAGTCCAGTTCACCTTAGAAAAAGAGGAAAACAACACCCTTCCCTTCCTAGACACTCTAATCACTCGCCAGCCTGATGGATCTTTGGTTTTCTCTGTTTATAGAAAACCCACCCATAAGGGTGGGTTTATATTTATAAACCATGGGGTGGGTTATAAAAATGGGGTGGGTTATAAACCCACCCCATGGGTGGGTTTATAACCCACCCATGGGGTTATAAACCCATGGGTTATAAAAACCCCATGGGTTTTTATAACCCATGGGGTTATAAAAACACTATTTAACAGGGCAAAATTAATCTGCTCAGATCACAATGCCCTAACAACTGAACTGAACCACATCCTCAATACTTTCTTAGCCAATGGCTACAACCCCCAAAAAATAAAAAAAATACTCAAACCTGTAAACCACAACCCCACCCCCACAATAAAGATTACACTAAATCTATCACCATCCCTTACATCCGGGCCACCTCTGAGAAAATAACCAATATGCTCAAAAAATATGACCTGACTTCGTGTTATAGACCATATAAAAAGTTGGCATTCCTTATCCGCTCTACCAAAAACCAACACCCCCCCCACCTAGACCAGGGGTGGCCAACCTATGGCGCATGCGCCAAAAGTGGCACATCGCATGATTAGAAGTGGCGCACTGAACCCCAGAGAAAAATTTTAAAAAATTTTCTATATGATTTATATATATATATATAAACACACAATTATCCTACCACTGAATTCTAGCGTGTGCATTTATTATACTTGTTTGATCTTGAAGCAACAGGCACGGCAAATGCTGACATACGTCACCAGTTACTCAATCAGTTTACAGCTGACTCTCGTGTCATAATGTTCAATGAACTTCTGATTCGATGTGACTGAACAATCCTGTGTTTTCGAACTTATATGTTTTTATTAGCAGTTCTTTAAGTTTAAGATAAGATTTCTGTTTTCATGAAGACTTAATATAGTTCTGTAAATTTAAAAATAAATTTTTTTATTTTGAACGTGCATGTCAAGTCCTTTCCCGCTCAACTAATTTGCTGATTACTGAAACCTGCAATTATTCAGTGTATTTGTATGTGTGTGTTCTTATGTTTTTTTATACAATATTTTTCCTTTTTATTTAAGTATAGTATATTTATTCCTAAAATTTAACTGATCATCAGCAAAGCTTTCGTAATGAGGATGTTTGGGTTGTGTGTGTGTGTGTGTGTGTGTGTGATTGCCAGCTGATCGACTGTTTTATGGCAGGAAGCGATCTCTCATTTCATTGGACATAATATATTACGAGAGAGAGAGAGAGAGACGAAAACTCTATGAAAAAAAATATATATATATGATTTTTAAACTTATAGAACGGTATTTGGCCTTCATGAAAACAGGAATCTTATCTTAAACTTGTAGAACTGTTTTTGAATGTTCATAATGTTAAAAACGTTAAAATAGTTTAAATAAATTATTTAAATTAGTATTAAATAATTTAATAATTTAAATAAATTATTTAATAATAAGCTTTACTTTTTGGGATAATTTTTTTTACAGTCAGTTACCCATTACTTTGCAAAATAAAATGAGCAGAAGAAAAGCAGGTGATAGCAAGCGCCAGTTTAATGTACTGTGGGAAAATGAGTTCTTATTTATTGCGGGTCCTTCAGGAAAACTGTTCTGCATTGTTTGTGAAAGTACTCTCTCAGATAATAGAAGACATGATCTTAACAGACACTATAGAAAACATCAAGCTGAATTAGAAGAAAAACTGAAGTTAATTCCTGGGTCTGAGTTGCAGAAAGAATATGTGGTTAAGAAAAAAAGGAAGAAATAAAAAAAGAGACAAAATATATTGGTGAAACGAAGTTGTGAAAGTGTGTCAATGCTGGAGGTGTCTTATGAAATTGCCTTTGTGTTGGCTAAAACACACAAGCCTTTCTCTGATGGAGAGGAAGTTGTTAAGCCCTGTCTCGAAAAATTTACAAAATGTCATGGTGATAAGAATGTTGAAAGAAAAGTAAACCAAATTGCTCTGTCCAAGCAAACAATTACAAGACGAATCGAAGAACTTTCCCATGATGTTAATGAGCAATTGAAAGTCCATGTTCATGCTTATTCTTTCTCTTCTTTAGCCTTGGACGAATCAGCTGATATATGTGATGTAGCCCAATTAAGCATTTTTATAAGAGGAATTGATGGTAATTTTAACATCTTTGAAGAACTTATCGGTCTTGAGTCACTTCATGGAAAAACAAGAGGGTCAGACATATTTGAAAAAGTAAAGTCATGTCTAGAAAATCAACAACTAGATTCTAGTAAGCTCATCAGTGTTCCCACTGATGGAGCACCATTGACGGTGCTCCACTGATGGAGCACCGTCAATGGTAGGTAGAGTTTCTGGGACTTTAACTTTACTTGAAAGGTTTTTAGGTCGTTCTCTACTAAAGTATCACTGTATTATACATGAAGAATCTCTGTGTGGGAAAACTCTAAATTTGAAGCATGTTATGATACCAGTTGTAAAGTGTGTGAATAAAAGTAGAGCAAGAGGGTTAAAAAGAAGAGAATTCAGAGAATATTGTGAACTGTTAGATATGGAATATGGTGAACTCATTCTTCATTGTGAGGTGTGCTGGCTTTCTAAAGGACAAGTTCTCAGTAGATTTTGGAAGCTGAAAGAAAGTGTTCGTAATTTTCTGGAAGAGAAGGATGAGCTGCATGAGGAAAAAGCCCTGTTGTGTGATGAGAAATGGCTATTTGATTTAGCATTTTTAGTTGATGTTACCAGCCACCTCAATGATCTAAATTTGAAACTGCAGGGCAAGAACAAATTGTTTCCTAGCTTAGTAAATGACATCAGTGCATTCAAAATGAAATTAAAACTGTTCATCTCTCAGTTAGAAAACAGGGGTCAATTTCCACATTTCAAAGAACATAGTGAATCTGTTGAAGATAAAGGCAACTTTACAGAATATACTGAGAAACTCAGATTATTGCAAGAGTCCTTTAACAGTCGTTTTAGCGATTTTGCAGAAGAAGAAGACTGCATACTTGCATTTATAAATCCCTTTTCACTTACTGAACAAAAAATCTTGACGATGTTTAGTAACATACATATGGAACTTATTGATCTCAGAACCAATTCTTTATTGAAAATGGAATTTAATGAACTTTCATCACTCCCAGATGCTTCTGATATAATTAATTTCTGGTGATCGTTGCCCTGTGAACATTTTCCAGACCTGAGAAAATTTGCTCAGAGTTATATCTGTCGTTTTGGAACTACATACAGATGCGAACAAGCATTTTCATCAATGAAAACGATTAAGAACAAACTATGGTCGCAACTGACTGATTCAAATTTGAAAAACTGTTTGATGCTTTCTGTAACTGATTTAACTCCAAACACTACAAGCATAGCAAAAGCAAAGCAATTTCAAAAGTCTCAATAAAATAAATAATAAATCATATAAAGTAATAAAGATTACTTTATATGAAATCCTTTTATTTAAAACTGCTAAAAGTGTCTATATTATCATATATATAATAAATCATTTATGCATAAGTGTTAAATATATCCATATTATCTTATTTTAAAAGGGCTGAAAAGTGGTACTTAAGGGTCAAAACTGTATAACTGAGAGGAGACCTCCACATAGCCTTTAAAGGAATGCGGAGAACCGACCAGGGCTTCTGACCTAATGTCCAATCGTCACCTTCTCATGGTGCACCCTTGGATATCTACTTGGATACTGAACGAACGAGGATGGGCTGGCAATTTGGGATTTAGCCGACCAAATCGTATGCTTCTTGGTTAAACCAAAATAAAAAATGATGGTACGACATGACAAATTTTCATGCCAGCTGGAGCGTCACCCAGATAAACAAGGCCCCCATTGTTTTCGCCAGGGAACCAGGGTGAACAGCGAAAAGTCAGCTACTGGAACAAATCTGAAAACAAACCCAAACTCAACATCACCAGAGTTAAAGATCGGTACTATCAACATAAAAAGACAGAATGGCAAAGAAATGGAGCTAGCTGAGGAATTAGTTAAGTACCAGATCGACATAATAGGGGTGACTGAAACAAAAAAGACCAAAATGGATGAGATCTTTCTGAGCAATAAATACAAAATGTTATATTCAGGCAATGACAATCGAGAAAAAGAAGGAGTAGCCATAGTATTCAATCGAGACTAATCTTCTTGAATGGCAGGCACTCTCAAGTAGAGTAATGTGGGCAAATATGAGAATGGGAAACTGGACAATGAGACTTATTTGTGCCTATGGTCCCACAGAAGGTTCTACTAAGGTAGAAGTGGAGGAATTTTTTGAGGCTTTAAAAAAAGCAACTGACACAGTGAAAAAGAAAAAGTTGGTCCTTGTTGAGGATCTAAATAGCAGAGTAGGAAATGATTGTGAGACAAACAAAAATATTTTGGGAAAATTTGGAGAAAAGAGCAAAGCTAATAATAATGGCAAATATCTGTTGGATTTCTGCTCAGGACATGGACTGGTTATTACTAACACCATGTTCTAACATAAAAATGTGCACAAATTCACATGGAGAGAAGAAGCAAGGAATAAGAAAAGTCTGACTATTTTATTGTTGATAGTGATGTTTTCTCCCTGGTACATTGTTGATAGTGATGTTTTCTCCATGGTGCAGGACACCAGAGTGTACAGAGGATTTGAAATTGGAAATGATCACTATTTAGTCTTGAGCAGGATAAAATTGAATTTCATATTGAAAAGAATAACATGTAAGAAAGTTTAAAAGCGAATAAAAGTTGAGCAGCTCTCAGATGTGAACTGTAGACTAAAATACACAAAGATTATTGAAAAAAAAATGAAAGAGTTTGAGAACAGGAATCAAACCTTGGAGATTCAGTGGCAAACTCTGAAGAAAACATTGATTGATTCTGCCAGAGAGTCATGTGGTGAGGTTGTCTGCAAGGATAAAAAAATCAGAACTCCCTGGTGGACACAGGAAGTTAAAGAGGCAGTGAAGGAAAAGAAGAAAGCATATCAAAAGTTCCTGTCAAATAAGTCAGCTTGTGCTCTTTAGAGAATACAGAGACAAATGCAAGAATGCTAAACACTGTAAAACTAGCTAAACAAAAGTCATGGGAGGACTTTGGCAAGAATATAGAAAATAAATATCAAGAAGGTGGCAAAATATTCTGGAGGTTGTTGAAGAAGCTTTAGAATGTAGGAAAGAGTGCTGTAAAAGGAATTAGAGATGATAAAGGTGACATGAAAACGGGAGAAAAAGATATCTTTGAAGTAAGGAGTAATTACTTTGAAAAACTGCTAAATGAAACAAGCAGTGATGACAGCACAGTGGTAAAAAACACTGACCAGGCATGCAGTCAGAAATACATATCCATTCCTGAAGTAGAAAAAGACATCAAAGGCTTGAAATGTGGAATGGCAGCAGGAGTAGGTGATATTCGACCAGAAATGCTGAAGTATGGTTGTATAAGAGTCTTACAGTGGCTGCACTGCATAGTTCAGAAAGCACAGACAGAGGGACGAATTCCCGATGATTGGAGTAGAGCTCTCATAGTACACACACATAAAAAGGGAAATAAAACTAACTGTGAGCATTACAGAGGTATTTCCCTACTGAGTGTTCCTGGCAAGATCTATGCAAGTATACTTGAGAAACGGTTGAGAAGAATTGTGGAAGAAAAGCTTGGTGAGGAACAAGCTGGATTCAAGCCAAATAGAGGCTCTCAGTTTCAGATCTTCACTTTATGACAAATAGTCAAGAAAGCATGGGAATATAACAGAGATCTGTATTTAAGTTTTGTCGATTTGGAAAAGGCATATGACAAGGTGCCAAGAGAGAAGCTATTCAATATGCTACAGTTATATGGTGTCAATGGGGCATTATATCAAGCGATACTTAGCTTTATTTGAGTTGTATGTCAGCAGTTAGAATTGAAGGAAGTACAGGAAGATGGTTTAATGTTAAATCTGGTGTGAGACAAGGATATACATTATCCCCTCTGTTATTCATTATCTATATGGATCACATCATGAAGGAAAGTGGTATTAAACATGATATCAAAATTGGAGATGTTAATGTCAGCTCTTTGCTTTATGCGGATGATGTTATACTTCTAAATAAATCCGCTACAAGTCTGCAAAATTCTCTGACTAAATTGAATAGCTGTTGTAATAGATATGGTATGAAGGTCAGCAATAAAAAGACAAAGACAATGAAAATAGGCAGAATCATTGTTGATGGTTACAAATATTCAGCCCATATAATTTTTTTTGTTTTTATGAGTCATAATGCACTGTCTATTTTGGCCATTTTTGCACTATGCTACAGTAAGAAATTTTCTAGTGCAAACTTTGGTTGCTTGCTTGCTGTATGTTAGCATTCTAGTTATTTGTTCTTCCCTTGCTAAAAGATTTCTGTAATGTATAAATTGAAGCATTAATATATATTGCCCATTTCTACCATTTGTATATCACAGAACTAAAATACATATATTCTGTTTCTTTGTCAACTATGTTGTGAATGGAGAACCTGTGGAACAAGTGAAACATTTCAGCTACTTAGGAATGATTTTTACTAAAGATGGTAAATTAAATATAACAACAGAATCAGCAAAGCTGGTATGGTAGGAAGTCAATTGAATAAATTACTATTACTATTATTACGGGCAACTCCAGGGAGTCATTAGACTCATCGAGGGAGGCCCCAAATCATATTCATCACAACTATTTGATATTCATACAGTATCTATCATACCTCGCCTTAAACTCATTCACTGTCACAGCATCCACCACAGACTCAGGGAGCGCATTCCACTCATTCACTACTCTAAAAGTAAAGAACCCAGCTCTAACACCTTTACTAACCACACTTTTGCCCAGTTTCCATGGATGTCCCCTAGTCCTCCCACAACCAGCCCTGTTCTCAAAAATATCTTCTGAATTAATTTTATAGAAACCCTTCAGTAATTTGAATGTCTCAATCATATCTCCCCTTCTCCCCTTATCAACCAATTTTTGCAACCCACAAATCCTCAACCTGTTCTCATACGGTTCATTCCACAGACCTGCTATCATCTTGGTCACTCGCCTCTGGATCCTCTCCACCTCCTCCCCATCAAGAAGAAACCTAGGTGACCAAATCTGAGCACAGTAGTCTAGATGGGGTCTTATCAAGGCTCGATACAGAGGAACAATAACCTGCTTGTCTCTGCTTGTCAACGTATTCTTCAGCAACCAAGTGATTTGATGAGCTGTTTTGGTCACTTTTGCAATGTGTCCCCTAAATTTCAATTCCTTATCTACCAACAACTTCCTGGAGCACGGTTCCACCAATGCAGTAAACTGCCACAAATCTTTTCACCCCAAAATGCATAACCTTACATTTTGCCACATTAAACTGACATCCATTCTCCTTAGCCCAGACCCCCAATCTATCCAAATCATCCTGCAAAATTTTGAGGTCATCTGCATTCACTATTGCCCTACCCAACTTCGCATCATCCGCAAACAAATGAACTGTTCCTCTCAGATCATTTCCTATATCATTTATGAACAAATTAAACAGCAGTGGTCCAAGAACAGATCCTTGTGGCACACCACTAGTCACAGGCCGTCTTGTGGACTCTACTCCCGAATAAACCACTCTCTGATATCTCTCCGTCAACCACCCTCCTATCCATCTCACCAACCCTATGTCCATTCCCATATGCTGCAATTTACTGATTAGAATTCCATGTGGAATCCTGTCAAAGGCCTTGGCAAGGTCCAGCAGAATCACCGTAAACCCATTACCCTTATCCAGTTCAGCCGTCACTGTGTTATAATACGTGAGCAAGTTACTGAGGCATGACCTACCCTTCACAAAACCATGCTGTCCCCGATACAGTATCCCATTTTCTTCTATCCAATCTTGTATTTTCCTCTTGACTATTTTTCTCTAAGACCTTGACAATGATTCCTGATATGCTAATCGGTCGGTAATTTACAACAGCAGTCTTGGAACCACCTTTATGCAGTGGAACTATTTTCCCCTCTTTCCACCTGCTCGGGACTAACCCAGACCCGAGACTCAAATTAAACAAAATAGTCAAGGGTACTGACAATTCTTTAGCTGCTTCTCGTACAACACGAGCTGGTATACCATCCAATCCCACAGATGTATTGACATTGAGGTTATGCAATAGACTACTCACCTCCACTTCATTAACCATAATTCCCGTATAATCTACTGGTTTATTCGTTTCTGCAATGTCACCACCTGGATGATATACTTTTGCAAAGTGCTCACTCAGTAACTCAACTATCTCAACTGATTCAGTTACCTCCCTACCATCGGCATTCTTTAAAATCAATCTGCCATGTACATTTTTCCTTTTACTTGCTACATATCTAAAAAACTGTTTAGGATTCTCTTTAGCCTGCATGGCCAATGTTCTTTCGTAATCCTTTTTTGCTTTTCTTACCACACTCGTCACCCTTCTGGCCTGCGCTTTATATCGTTCATGTGCCTGCCGGTCACCCTTCTCCTTAAATTCCCTCCATAGTTGTTTCTTTTTTTGCAACTCAAGCTGAATGGTGTTATTCATCCATTTAACCCCTACTTGATTTATTATTCGGACTCTAGGTATACAGTCAGCCATTGCTTCATGCAAGCACTTCTTAACTACCTCCCATGCACTATCAACTTCTAGTCCTTGCAGTTGTACATGCCATGGCACTGAACCAATCAAACTCCTAAATTTGTCATACTTTCCATCCCGATAATTCCACATGTACCCTGTCTTAATTGATAATTCTGCACCTTTAGCCACCTCCCAAGTTAAGACCCTATGATCACTCTCACCGATTGGTGGCAATGTGGTCATATTTGTTACAGCCAAATCCTCAGATGTAATTTCTAGGTCAAGCACTCTCTGACCCCTAGTATTTTCCATTACATGCTGTCGCAGATAGTTATCCCTTAATAACCGCATAAAATCCAGTTCCTTCCTCCCGTGTGTCCTCTCCTCACTCCAATCAATGCGACCATAGTTGAAATCTCCCATAATAATCACCCTCCTTCCACCCATTTCTTCTATTTGCCTGTGCATACTGTCACCACCATCTTTTCCATCACCTGGTCTATAGCAGCACCCAATTGTATATTTAGTTCTGCTAGCCACAATCTCACACCAAATGGCCTCAAATGTGCTCTTTTCTCTATCCTGCAATTCAACTTCTATTCTCCTTGGCTGGAGCTCATCAGCTATCATCAACAATACTCCTCCCCCCATTTTATTCTCTCTGTCATTCCTGAACACACTATACCCATCACATTCAATCCCACTAGTTATATCATCTACAGTTAGCCATGTTTCACTAATACCTATAACCTGTGGTCTGGAAGTGCCAACCATGGCCAAAAACTCTTCCTTCTTGTTCCTAATACTCCTAGTATTAGTGTACATGAATTTAAGACCCCCATTAGCCCCAACCCTACCTTGATGCCTTATATTAACTGTCCCACTCAGATTTGTTGTCCTTATTTGCTCTGGCATATTATATTCTTTCTTACATTCAACTGCCTCCATAAGGACTGTATCTCTACTCCCCCCCCCCCCCCAACAAATCTAGTTTCCCTGAATTTGCACATCCACTACATTCAGCAACACTTTCTCAAGTCTTCTTACACCGTAACCATTCAAATGCAAGCCATCCATCTTATATAGATCCTTTCGCCCATCAAACTCACTCCACACATCCACAAATTCCACACCACTCGTCATACATAACCCACGCATAAAGTCATTTGCAATTATAGCCCTCCTTTTAAACATTTCACTGTCATACCGTGGCAAAAGACTAATCATTCTAACTCTCTCACTCTTTTCTTTTGCTACCTCAAACAATTCATTCAGGTCTTCTATCATTTCCATTTTATCTCCTTTCAAATCATTCGTACCTGCCACAACAATCATTTCTTTCACCCTTTCCTTTTGCTCTCTAATAGACGCAGTTACGTCCTTTATGGTCGCACCAGGTTGGTACGATTTTGTCAAATCCTCTACTAACACACCTCGTACTAACGAGTCTCCATACAGCACTCTATCCTTCATTTTGTTCATGTTCACATTCATACGCTATTTTTCCTGTCATACCTTTTATTATTGGTTGGTTCCTTCAGTCTACTTTTGTTCATGCACTCTAGCTGCTGTTTTGCTCTTTCTATCGCACTATTCAACAACGCGATCTCACTCAATGCATCTATCTCCTCTTGTTTGTTCTCTGAGAAACCATTTATACTATCATTCACACTTTCTACATTCACACTCTCACAATTTTCATGTACAACCTTGCCGTTTCTTGTCATATCCCTATTTCCTTCATTCTGAAGGTTGACAAAAATATCACACTCACGATCCGAAATACACTTCAATTCCGCATTCTCCCTACATTTTCTACACACATTCAATCCTTTATTATCATCTAACCACACTCCGACCGCACTCCGCAAAGCGTACATTTCACAGCTAGTACACTGACTCATTTCTTTTATGCTACCGTTCTTTGATAACGATGGCGAACCTTCATTACTGGCCGCCATTTTCCTTCGCACAGGTGCCATACTTATCTATAACGTGTTTTGTCAAATTATACATTATAACACACCAAAAATAGACGCACTAAAATACACAAGGCAAACAAAACAAAACTACACAATATTAAGTAATTTGTATCGATAACTGAAAATGATACTTATCTTATCTGGAGCTTGCACGAACACTCAAATTCATATGGAATAAGAGAGAAATTAGTTGGAACACGAAATTAGCTGTATACAAGACAGCGTTCAAACCAGTTTTAACTTATGGATCTGAGAGCTGGGTCAGAAGTAAAACACTTGACCAAAGACTAGAGATATGAGAGTCCTGAGAAAGATATGAGATTGAGAAATGAGAGTCCTGAGAAAGATTATAGGTGTGAACAGATGGCATCAATGGCAATATCATATTAAAAACGAGGATATTAGGAAAGAACTTGACATTGTCAACATCCAGGAATGCGTTAGCAGAGCTAATCTCACGTGGTATGGTCACTTAAACAGAATGGGCAAAGAAAGATTAGCAAAACAAGTGTTCTCTGCCATGTTGGCAGCAAAACGACCCAGAGGAAGACCAAGATATAGGTGGATTGATACGGTACAAAGTGCCTTAGACGATAGAAATAAAAGATCTAATAAGGTTGGAGGCTTGACAAGTAACAGACTGATTTGGAGGAAAATTGTAGATAGGAAGTTAGTAATGATGTATTTTTTTTCATGTAGTACTATCATATCCTGTACACCCCCTTGAGGTACATGGCAGGAATTTGCTAATGATGATGATGATGAAAAGTGGTATAAGTTTGCGTGGTGCATCTTAACTTAAAAATGAAAAAATTGACGCATGAACTATAAAAGGTTGGCCACCCCTGACCTAGACCTACCTGGTGTATACCAGGTCTCTTGCAGCTGTAAATTGACCTACTTTGGCCAAACAGGCAGGACAGCGAATATCAGGATTTCAGAATACTAAGACTACATCTGGTTTCACCAGTGCAGCCACTCTGGGCTGGCAGACCATGCCTTAGATACAAGCCATAGAAATCGTTGGAAGAAAACTAAAATAATACACCGCAGCAAGTTCAAGTATGAAAGATTATTCATGGAATTATCAGCAGCTCTAAAAAACATTCCAAACCTCAACAAATTTGGGTGCATGAAACTACCTCAAATTTGGGAAGCCTACATTATGAGAACTTCTGCCCAACGGCCAAGACAACCCAATTAGCCCACTAGGGGGCACCATTAAGACTTTAGGAACAATATTAGTTTCTTTCCTTCTTCCTCATTTGTTTTTGTTAGTGCCTGCGTGCACATACCATATTTGTATATTCCTGAAGATGGCAACGTGACGTTGCCGAAATATTGAAGGTATTCATTAAAGTTTGCTTTAATTAATATCCGTTATATGCGTTGTCAATTCCCTAAGCTAATAATAATATATATTCAATAATACATTAATACAAATTATTTTATATTAACATAACATCTTAATTTATGTAAGGATTGTATTCTCGGGCAGTTGCAGAGTTAGTTGATCTTGATATTTTCTGTTTAGAATAAATTTGTCTTTTTGTTGTTTTCTGTTTCAATAAAAATTCTATTTATTATTATTTATAAATTGTCTTTTGATATAACTTTTTTGAAAATGTAAAAAAAAAAAATTACCAGTAGGTTGTCACTAAACCTGAATTACCAGTAACTGAAAGTCACTAAATTTGCAATCCCTGCTAAGGACTACTACTTCCAACTGTTTAAAATACACAACCAAATCCTATCTTCTTGATCACTGATGTATTATAGAGATTAATATAATATATATGTGTTAAAGATTAATATAATATTAATACAGCATGTTTTTTCCATTTCACAATGGAAAAAACATGCTGATGATTACAATGGATTATCCTCTGATAATCCATGCATTAATCTTTGTCGATACATTTTAATACCTAAACGTGCCATCAGGCAACCCAAAGATCCGAGAGGAATGCCTAACTAACTAGACTAACTGACTGACTAACTAACTAACACTTCTTTATTTTGTGAGCTTTGAGTAAATGCAAGAGCAATTAACATTTCATTTTCAGGAATAGTAATACTGACAGGTTGACCAATCTTTGCACATTACAGATGGACCAGTCTGATCAAATTTATCGCAAATTTTTCACCTCATTTCTGTTGAACCTTTTTAGCATTCTCTGTCTTCCAGTATTGTTTTATTATCCACTTTCGTTGGTTGTTGGCTAAATTACCAGCCATAATTATCTGGAAAAATCATTTTAAAAAATAAAAAATTAAGGAAAGCAAAATAATAAAAGATTCACAACTGTATATACCTAGTTTTTCAGCCCCCAGTACATATGTACACCAACACTACTATTAATCATGATACATAAAATAAATTAGGAATTTTCTTACCCGATTATGTTGATAAATGACACTACATAACCTTACCTGCAAATCCCAGCTGCTGAAACCAATTCATAACAGAAAGAGGACAGTACACTGCTGCATATACCATTGCACCTATAAATAAATAAGGTGTGCCATTAGCATCTATATAACTATGTTCATACTGAAGAAAGGAAAGGTATAACATTAATTTCTTAAATTGGAGTTCAAAATTATGTGGAATCAGCACACTGGGAGTTTGTGGTGGCTGGCTTATACTTACAATCTGTAATTACTCGCCCCTCTCCCCCCATTTATGCATGTGGGAAGAACAATAATGAATTTTGTTTCTAAAAATGTGCAATGTAAAATTAAGTTCAATTTTCAAGATAGCCTGCCTGGGTCAACTGGACTATTTAATAGCCATGGAAACAAAAGTATATTGGCGTAACTGCTGTCTGGAGAACACTGTCTTGCAGGGTTATCGTGTGTGTTAGATCATTTGTATTAGTTGGATCGATACAACAGACAAGAGGATATAATGAGTTTCAAATTTCAAAACTGTTACTGAGAGGAGGGGAAAAAAATTTCAGGGAAGGATGGGAAGGAAATGCCACTAGATTAGAACAGATCAGTTTTTTTTTTTTTTTTTTTTTTAAACTAGACATACTGTTGTAAGGTCTCTTACAGCAATAAGAGAGCTGACAGTATGTTAAGTTCATCTGGGATGGAAACAAAAACTCAACAAAGATAAAATAAGAAATTAATTTAAAAAGTATACATAAAATATCTTAAACAGAGGAAAAAAGAACCTTTCTTACCTTACTTTATAGGTTTCATTTGCTGCCTTCACTGTTCTAATTCAGATAGCCATGCTTCCATTTTTGACTACTTATCTCTAAAAGTTGATTTTATAATTTAATTAACCAAACTGTCAGATAATCTTCCTAGGAGACTAACACTCATAACACAAACTGCTCCCCATCTCCGACTTCACAGACAGATGCTGAGGAGTTGCCAAATCATTTGCTATCAGTCGTGATCTAACACAAATAGTTAACCTATCAACCAGAATACCAGACAATCTCATCATTCTTCCAACACCCTGGACCTTTTTTTAACCAGTTCTCCCTCAAAATACATTGATGATGGATGTCTATTCTCTTCTTAGCAACTCTGACCATATCTATCTTCTTTTCCACAGATCAATCTGCTTCCAGCCAATTTCAGTCTCATACGTTATGGCACTACAGTGGTTCCAAATAGGATAATTTCTGGGATTTCTAAGCCTGTTTTCCATAGATTACTATTTTTGCTCTCTGGATCCAAAACATCTGCTCTGGCCTAATAAATGGAATAATCCTTACTGGTATGAGGACATTCATTTCCCCACTCCAGTGCAAATCCCCAACCTCTATAAAACTTTGGTTCTCTAAAAACTGTGCCTCTTCAGTTCATAAAAATAATACATATGTTCAGTGGCTCAAATCAAAAACTCCATCTTCCCACTCAGTTAACACTATAGCAGAAAATATGTAAAACAATTATCAACCAATCCAAAGCAGACTTTGTAAGGCCAAAAGATTATCTCCTACTCAACCAGTCGGGCCTTCTGATCCCACACTAAGGCTGATGGATGGAACTTTTGCTCTTCTTGTTTCCATCTCTCTAACATCCTGATAGTACCATGGTAACATCACCCAAAGATAAGGCAATCTCTGCAACAGTCTTTTCCTCCAACTCACTGGCCTGGTAGTCTGAGTGGTTAGCAACCAACATGTGATAGATGAATTTTGAGGTGGTGTGAGACCACCCATTTTACTTACTGGAGGACTAACGTAGCTTGTAAAAAAGTTCCATATTTGGTCTCTAGATCAGGGTGAATGGACTATGTAAAAAAAATAAAAATACAGCAATTTTTTTTTTAATATATCTCATAAATGAGAGGTTGAAAGACCTATAAGCACTTCAGTGCCATGATTGAGATACAGGTGAGAACAGAAGTTTATTGACATTTTTTTTGAAGACTTGCAGGTTGCAGCTGTTTGGAAATGCATCTTGCAGCAGGCTATTTCAGAGGACAGAGGTAGATGGAATAAAAGAGGAAGAAGAAAAGCAGGTTCAATATGTTTGCAGTTGCAAAGTGAAGGGGTGGTGCTGGGCAGCTGTTGCTATTGTATTAGATGGTGCAACAGAAACTAGAGGAATAATGGTGACCAGCTTAATGGAGCAATGACCAATAAAATACCTGTAGAATGGATACAAAGCTAAAACGCACTGTAAGATAGAGGTTGAAGGCAATCAGTAAGGGAAAGATTGTCTATGAGCCAAACTGCTCTCTCCTCCAGATGGTGTCAAGAATTTTTAGGTGCTATACCCCAAACATGTGAACAGTATTCTAAACATGGGAAGATTTTGGATTTGTATGTTAAGAGTTGGTTGGATGAAAAATAGCATCTTGAATGAAAGAGAATGCCCAGTTTTTTGGATGATGAGGAAGCTATTGTTGTGATGTGTTTGTGCCAGGAGATGCTAGGGGTGAATGTTAGGTCAATCAGAGAGTTCTGATGTTTGATTTGTATGTTATTGAGAGTAAGAGAATCTGAGCTAAGTTTTCTTTTGTGAGAGAAGAGGCAAGAATGTTTTGGTGACAGTGAACATGACCAGATCGTCTTCATTGAATTGAAGGATAGCACTAGTTGTAGATGATCTTGATAGTTGGGCTATCTGCACGCTGCATGGTTTGTCAAATGAGTAGAATGAATGAATAGAGATGAATATATAAAATTAACTTTAAAAAAAATAGAAAAAAAATTCTTAGCCTGCCCACAATATGAATGTCCTATACACTTATGTGTATAGAAGCCATATAAAAAACTTGTTTAGGTGACCACAGCAAATCACTCACAGCAATACAGCAAACTGCTCAATGCATATCTCCTCTAATCTTTCAACAGAAGTATGTCAGAAAAACCCGCATTAGTCTTGATACTAATTAAGTGTAGGCCAGATGGTATTCCTTTATTTGTGTTCAAAACTTGTGCTACACCTATTCTGTAGCACAAGTAAGCTGCCAACGTAAGTGGTCATATTCATCTGGAATCTACTCCACAGCATAAAAGGATGCCTTTATACAATTTAAACACTTAAAAAGTGAGCTAAATCAGTCATGAAGCTACTGTCCCATTATTCTTACCTCGGTACTCTCAAAAGTGGTGGTCATACACAACCAGCTTCAAGACCTAGATCAGTTAATCATGGCCCTTCCCAACTGAATCCTATCATACAGTGGCAGCAAACTGGCAATCTTTTAAGAAAATAAAGATTATAAGTCTGTCAAGTCATGATGGAGTTGAATTGAGAGGTGCCATAATTGCAAAGGAGTCAATGAAAAGACTGTGCAGAAGAAATTATGTGCAGTTTATAGATATATGAAGTGAATTTCATAGATGAAAGGACTTGTACACACCTTGCGCCCAAGGTATCATGTACCCGTGGGCACTCGATTCGCCCGAGCACCACTTCGTTTGCCTTGCGTTCACAGTTTCACAGCGGCCATCATTCCCAAGAACTATAGAGCAGTGGTGGTGAACCTTTTTATGTGAGCATGCCAAATGTTTACAAATCAAGTTGCTGACGTGCTAGTGCGTGCCAAAAATTTACAAATCAAGTTGCTGACGTGCTAGTGCGTGCCAAAAATTTACAAATCAAGTTGCTGACGTGCTGGGCACGTCAGTCAGCAACTAATTAATACAATGCTAATTAATTAATTAACATTAATTAACGCAAAATTAATTGCAGAATTTTATTGAGACAAGTTTAAAAAATTAATATAGAATTTCATAATAATGAACACATAATTTGACATACACATTGTCGTATACAAATCAATATTAACCTATTATTAATTTATCAATATCAATATATCAATTTATTAATGAGATTTTTGCTGTTGTACATTAGATGCCAAATGCTTTATATCAGTATAATAAATTTAGTTTAATCCTTTATCCAAGTGTGAGCAAACAAAGTTTGCACCTGAAAGTATCTTCAGGACTGGGGTAAGGTGGTACAACATCAGAACAACTCGTTGCAAAGGTGGAGCAAGATACCAACACTCCTGTCTCAGTATCTCCTATAATGCAAAACACATCTCCTTGAGGATATGTCTAATTGTTATGCATTAAGGGAACGGCCACTACCCAGACTAGTTTCGACCTTTATTGAGGTCTCTTCAGTGGGAGCCAGGCCCAAGCTGAGATTTTGCAGGTCATCTCTACCTATAGGAGTTGCCAAATGGTGTGCCATCCTTTTTTAATAAATTACTCTGGATTTAGAGAAATATGTTGAAAGTTTATTTTTCACTTGGTTAGAGTATAATAAATTTAGTTTAATCCTTTAACCCTTGGATAAAGGATTAAACTAAATTTATTATACTCTAACCAAGTGAAAAATAAACTTTCAACATCTTTCTCTAAATCCAGAATAATTTATTAAAAAAGGGTGGCACACCATTTGGCAACTCCTATAGGTAGAGATGACCTGCGAATGCTTCTGCCTGGTATCTCAGGTTGGGCCGGGCTCCCACTGAAGAGACCTCAATAAAAGTCGAAACTAGTCTGGGTAGTGGCCCTTCCCTTAATGCATAACATTAGACATATCTGCAAGGAGATGTGTTTTGCATTATAGGAGATACTGAGACAGGAGTGTTGGTAGCTTGCTCCACCTTTGCAACGAGTTGCCCTGATGTTGTACCACCTTACCCCAGTCCTGAAGATACTTTCAGGCGCAAACTTTGTTTGCTCACACTTGGATAAAGGATTAAACTAAATTTATTATAATCTAACCAAGTGAAAAATAAACTTTCAACTGCTTTATATCAGGTTCATATTTTGTCACTTTTAGTAATACACACGTGGAACTAGATTCATCAGTCATTCAATTTCTTAAACTGTCTTTAATAAAATTCATTTAAAAAAAATAATGACTCACAAGCATATCCGGAGGAGAAAATTGATAATATAGCCATCGCTAGTTTTTTTAAACAACAAAAGGTTTCAGGAATGGCATTCCAAGTTCTCAATATTTCCTCTTCTGCATTCTTTTTAATTGCCCCCAATAATCGATCATTTTCCATTACAGAACTAGATTGAAAATCGATTAGTTGCATTTCTATATCTTCCAAATTCAGCCACTCGAAAATCTCCAAATTGAGTTTATCTGTTGATTTTGTGTCCGGATGCAAAATAAATTTTGATGTCTCTGCAAATTGCCTAAACTGCGTAAATCTTGAAGAAAATTTGTTGATTATTGACTGAATAACTGTAGAAAACTCTTTTGTCAATTTAACTTGATCTGTTTTTTCATGGGATTCTAGATCCTGCAAAGACTTTTTTTTGTATTTGGAAAATATTGGAAGGTACTGGAATTGACGTCACGATTAAAAATTGGTAATTTAGCTTTGAATGCTTTGATTAAATCAAACATGACAATAATTGTCTTGTTAACACCT
Source organism: Typopeltis vanoorti (assembly GCF_054136105.1). Taxonomy (NCBI): domain Eukaryota; kingdom Metazoa; phylum Arthropoda; class Arachnida; order Uropygi; family Thelyphonidae; genus Typopeltis; species Typopeltis vanoorti. Next base: position 29,015,136 of record NC_143552.1, read on the forward strand.
TGCAGTTTAACATTTAATTCATTTAAATGTAAACACAAATCAGAAAAAAACATTAATTTCGAAAGTTATTCAACGTTCATTAACTGATTGTATTTTTCAATGATTTTCTCATTATGTAAAAAAAGTTTGCCTTCATCTAAACACTCAACATCTCTTTCAAGAACTTTCCCACGACTTAACCATCGGACGTTGTTGTACATAAGTAAACCATCGTACACAGAGTTTACCTCACTTAATAATTCTATAAATTTTAGATTATTTAAAGCGCGTGCCGATATAAAATTGACCAATTTTGTTACAGTGCTCATAATATCTTCCAGTGGCTTGAAACTAGCCTTTGCACATAAAACCTGCTGATGTATAATACAATGAAAACCCATAACAGAATGTCCAATATATTTGGTAAATAAATTGACGAACCCATTTTCCTCTCCAGTCATACTGCGAGCACCATCAGTAGTTACTGACACAATTTTGGAGGGATCTATATCTCTTTCAGCAAGTGCATTTACAACTGCGTTATAAATATCTATTCCTTTTGTTGATGTTGTTGCTAATGATGTTAAACTTATCAATTCTTCTTTGATGTTATTTCCAACACAATAACGAATAAAAATTGCTAAACGAGCTGATCCAGTTATGTCAGTACTCTCATCAAGACAAAGAGAAATTAAACTAGAAGATTTTATATCTGTTTTTTTGCTGATGAGTTATATTTTTAGCCATTTCTATGATTCTATCTTTCGCTGTTTCTAGCCAAAGGCATATCTTTTATTCTTTGAATAATTTTTTCCTTGTTTTCAAAATCTTCAAAGAGAACTGGTGCGCATTTTAACCATGCTTCTTTTATATATTCCCCATCACTAAAAGATTTCCCATGTTTAGCAATTACATTTGAGGCAAAAAAACTAGCAGCAGTTATATTTGAACGACTGCCGATAAATTTCATTAGGGTTGTTGACTGGATATTCCTATTTTTAATTGCAGAAGCAATAAATTCTTTCTGTTCGTCCTTGCTTTTCTCAAGGAGCAATTTATGGTTTGTCTCATAATGCCGTTTTACTGACGACGTTCTGCACACAACTGTCCTGTAACATAAAATGCATATTGCTTTATTGTCTTTATTAATCATGCCATACTCTTCAGTCCACCAGCTTTGGTGGACTGAAGAGTATGGCAACTCTCTACTGCTTGACTGTAATAATTTTCGTTTTTTATTTTCGTCAGCCATGTTCGGTAGAACTGTAACAAAATAATTCACAACTTAAATCAAATGCATTTTTTACAGTTTCAAAAAAATCAAAATTTTATTATAGCCTAAATTAAATTATCTTTATAATTCCCATTTACAGTAGCAAAAACAAAACAGTGCACATACGCAACAATAATGCACTTGCCGCTGCTTATTTCTACCTACTGGCGGATGCGCGGTGCGAAATGCATAATGAACGCAAGTGCGATCAGAAAAGGGAAAAGTCAAGGAATCTTAAGGATCAGTCATTCTCAATTCTTTTTCTATAGCCTGTATTTTTATTTATTCTTACTGTATTAGAGGGATCAGTCCCAACAAACTTACTCGTAAATACCATTCCCATTTTTTTTAAAGTTCATAAATTAAACTAACATAAGTACTAATATTATATAAATTAAGTGGATATTAAATCCAAGATTATTTCAAAGCCGACTACATAGAATTTTCAAGGGAAATTTGACGAGTGTATTCCTGTAAGATCTCTGGTCAAATTTTGCAAGAAACGTCTATGGTTTCTGTAGTCGGCTTTGAAATAAAGTTGGTTTTAATATCCACTTAATTTATAAAATTTTGTATCGCCGATGCGAAGCCTTTTGGCCATTTATTTTAGTAAATAAGTATTAATAATTAATTATGGCATAATCATAAAGAGTATTAATACACTTAATATATACAGTGTAGCATCTCGACAAATATAAAAAGTACGCATTTAAATTAGTTATCAATCACAGAACTAATGCCACAATATTGTAGTTTCCTCAGGCAAACATCATTAAATTAACTTCTGATAAGTTTCATTGACATATCCCATTCTGATCACAAAAAATTTATAATATTATTCAGTATTAAAATTGATTATTGCATTATTAAATTGATTTTAATGATGTTGGTTTGGGAAAAAAAATGGTAGTGAGAAAAATATTTATGCATTGTAACTCACCATAGAAGTCAGCAGAGCAGGGGAAGCAGCAGAAACTTGTCGACTTCCCTCGTGTATGACTGGCATCCCCTGATTTCACTTTATGAAAAAAGACATCAAAAGGTTTTGCATATATACCTCCCACACAAAAAACAACACGCCCTCCCCAACAGCCATCATATACTGTAGATGCAAGAAAAAAAAAGTTTTATTGTATCCCTGAATAAGGTACAGAGGCTTTTGCAGTCTGTGTAATATATCTCTCAACAAATAGTGCAATTAGAGACAGCTGGAATAAAAACGGCACCTAACTAATGAATCACATGTACCCCTCTAACATAAACTACGCTGTATAGGCAAGCAAAACCATATGTTGCATCGGAAACACAGTATCTAACTAAAACTATTGTCCAATTTTTCAATTACATGAAATAAGTGTTTGTTTGATTGCATTTGAAATTCTCGATGTCATTATGACAGATCACAGAGGCTAAATTCAAATAAAATTCTACCACAAATTGAAACATGCCATATAACACTTGTGTGAGTTCCCCTTCCAGCTCAAACGCAAACAAGACAATAAAAACCAATCATGGGTTGAAACTTTGTGTGAGTTGAGCCTGCCGGTAATGAGAAGTTCTGTCGGAACGATAAACGACACCCCGTCGTGAATGTCTTAAAACTAAGAAATATATAGTGAATGTTGTTATGACAGTTGCAGATGTTATGGAATTCGGTTGAAGAGAATTAGCATTACAACTCAAAAATTGTCAGTTCCATTTGTCTTTGGGTCGCGTGATCTTTTGTTAATACCACACCAATCAAATTCATGTCTTCATAGCTGCTCTCTCCTGTAAAACAAAATTTAACTTGTACGTATTGTAACAATTAAAAAAAAAGGCTTAATAATTTATAAGCGTATAAAAGGATATCACATGTAAATCTTTGACATGCCAGCAAAATTCTCAGGCATGCCATAGGTTCGCCACCACTGCTATAGAGTATTCCCACCTTATGTGACTGCTAATTCATAAGTAGTATAGAAATAGAAGACATGACACAACATAAATAAAAACATTAATTTCAATTAGGAAAATATTTCTGGAAAATTTTCTAGTGTTTTTTTTTCCTTTTTCTTTTTTTTTGGGAGGGAGACTACTCCCCCCCCGCCCCACCACCCCCCGGGTACACCACTGATTGAGACTTAAACTGTTGAGAGGTAGTTACAGGGTTGACACTGGGGAGTTCTTTCACTTGGTGGAACAGGGGGGGAAGGAGCGAGAAGAAGAGGCCATCCCTGGAAGTTATGAATGGGAGCTGTGAGCAAGAGGGTGAGGAGTGGTTGAACCGTGTACCTGATAGGGTGGTGAGAGCAAGAATGGTCAATGAGTTCAAGGAATGGTGTGATACTGTTTTCTAGGTTAGGTTAGTCTTCTGACTCCATGGAGGTCAAAATCATAATAATAATGATGATCCCTCTCTTATTAACTCTCTCCAGTCACTTTCTGAGCACTCTCTTTCTTCATTTTGCCTTTTTTTTAAGGCAATTTCATGAGAGTTATTTCACTGAACTGGTCACAATTACTTTGATGATGTAAGCCCAAGAGCAGCTACTGGTCAATATCTGCAAACATAGTCTAATTCCAAACATAATGAACCAACATTTCATCATTGTCTTCCTTTCTTCCACCCTCCTGTTATTTTGGAACAGACTTCCCCATACAGTTTTTCTCAATGAGTGCAACTACCAGTGTTTCAAGAAACTTGCCAATAGATTACTGTACTTCTTTCTCCTTAATTAAATGGTAACTACTGTGCTATAGGTTTTGTGACCTCACATTTGTGAGTTCCATAAAAAATAAAATAAACATATATAATGCAGTGAGTCTCCATAGCTCAGTCAGCATAGATGAAGCCCTTTGGTTGGAAAGACCTGGGTTTAATTCCTGTCGGTGAAGTGAGGAACTTTATCTGGTCTCTTTCAAGTGACCAGATAAAGTGTTTTTGTCTCTGGTATTTTTGTCCCCCAGAACAGGCAAACTGGCTCTGTGAACACATGCTTCTGCAGACATTGGACACCTCCAGGAATAAGAAGTAACCAACCTATTCAGTAGGATTTCATTTCTGAACACCTACACGGTGAAATGTGTAAGTCTACATGTGAGCGTAAATTAGGATTAGGATATAAGGCAGTGTTTCCTTAATATTTGTAGGTATGCATTACCCAAGACTTATTGCAAATAGCAAAAAAACTGTGAATAACTGATACTCCCTTCCAGATTACTCCCCTTTCAGAATTGTTTTTTTTTTAAATAGACCTAATCAGTGTTCAACAGAAGTTGAGTAGCTCATTTCTTTCACACCTTTTTTTAAAGGGATATTTTCTTTCTTATAAATGCTAATAAAATAAAACGAGAAATCGATAAAGTGATTTATTAAAATTGCCAATGCATTTAAGTCAAAACTAAAGCAATTTTTTTTTTATCCTAGATATATGAACACACATCTTATTAATTAACAAAATATAAAACAAATATTAATCTTTCTTACAAAAATACAGTGTTATAGAGAGCTGCTACTGCTTTTTTTTTATTATTTATTTATTTTTGTTTTCCCATTTCGTTGTACAGCATTGTACATGGGGAAAATGCCAGTTCCAATTCTTGAGTAATTTTCATATTCAACTGAAGGATCTAGTTCACGGATTTTGTGCTGTAAATTTCTGAAGTCTTTAAATAGATCACAAAAGACTAGCATCCATTCATTCAAATTCATTTCCTCTTCTTCTGTATCAGCTGAACTTTATATAAGCTCATCAAGATCCTCTTGTGTTAAATCATAATCTCTAAAAAAAATATCTAAGAGTTCTACTCAGGTACCGTGTCAGACAATCTCTCTCCCCTTTAATACAGTGTGTCATGTTAACAATTTCTTGGTCAGCAGAAGGGATTCAGATTCAGGGAAAGTTGATGCTGCTTCTTGGTCAGCAGAAGCTGCATCGCCAATCACCTTTAAATTTCTTAAAGAAAATCTTCTTTTAAATTCTCCAAACCAACCTTTACTGGCAGTGAAGAGGTTTTTGTAGAACTTGCAGAAGATAATCCTCCTCCACCTTATTGCTCATGATAATGATTATAAAGAGATTTCGCTGTTTCTCTTAAAATTTTCAAATCAATTAACAATTCCATTTTTATATTGTTTTTTATTCAGTCAGCACTCTTTCCATTTACTTAACATTTTACATGTACATGAGAAACAATGTTTGCAGTCTTTGGTGCATTAGCTGCAAAACAATTGTGGATTTCCTTCTCCTTTTTATAAATATACTGCACCATAGACTCATTAATGCCATTTATCCCTACGGCCATGAAAGATTTCAGATCTTTAATCTTATCTAACAGTTCTGCTTTCTCTGCCAGTGTGAGAACTTGTGAGTTATACAAAAATTGTCACATTTAGGTCCCATTTTTAGTAGATAAGGGTAAAAAAATAAAGTGCTCATAGAAGACAAAACACAAACATCACAGTAATAATCTTGCAACCACTCACAACTGATGAAAAATTCAACTAGACCAGTGCGTGTGTGTGTGTGTACACAGGAAACAGACTAAACGCATGACTCATTCAAGCCAGATCCTGATCATAGGTGGTGGGGCTTCCACGAATAATTCAAACTGTGAAGTGAGAGATCGTGATAAGCAAGGGCTCACTGTACTCCAAAAGAAGACAAAAATATCTAATAACAAAAATCTAATTCCTTTCCCAGGCAACTCCAGACAAACAGGTTGGTCTGTAATTCAAGGCCTTAGTCTTATCATCCTTTTATGAAGCATAACAGTTTTGCCATCCTTTCGCTGCTTTGGAACTTGGGCGAATCAAAGACTCATCTAAAAAAATGTAAGTTAAAGCTGTTGTTAACTCTCAGAATATTCCCTCAAAGACTGTAAGATGAATTTTTATAAATTTGACAAAAAGCAGTATGATATGAGATGTGAAAGAAATATCCACAAAAACTGTAAATAAATACAGGTGGAACAAATCTGAAAACAAACCCAAACTCAACATCACCAGAGTTAAAGATATAAAAAGCCAAATAGGGGTGACTGAAACAAAAAAGACCAAAACTGGTGAGATCTTTATGAGCAATAAATACAAAATGATATATTCAGGCAATGACAATCAAGGAAAAGAAGGAGTAGCCATAGTATTCAACACAAAATACGAGGCTAATCTTCTTGAATGGCAGTCAGTATCAAGTAGAGTCATGTGGGCAAATATGAGAATGGGGAACTGGACAATGAGACTTATTTGTGCCTATGGTCCCACAGAAGGTTCTACTAAGGTAGAAATGGAGGAATTTTTTGATGCTTTAGAAAAAGCAACTGACACAATGAAAAAGGAAAAGTTGGTGCTTGTTGGGGATCTAAATAGCAGAGTAGGAAATGATTGTGAGACATACAAAAATATTTTGGGAAAATTTGGAGAAAAGAGCAAAAATATTAATAATGGCAAATATCTGTTGGATTTCTGCTCAGGACATGGACTGGTTATTACTAACACCATGTTCCAACATAAAAATGTGCACAAATTCACATGGAGAGAAGAGGCAAGGAATAAGAAAAGTCTCATTGACTATGTTATTGTTGATAGTGATGTTTTCTTCCTGGTGCAGGACACCAGAGTGTACAGAGGATTTGAAATTGGAAGTGATCACTATTTAGTCTTGAGCAGGATAAAATTGAATTTCATATTGAAAAGAATAACATGTAAGAAAGTTTTAAAGCAAATAAAAGTTGAGCAGCTCTCAGATGTGAACTGTAGACTAAAATACAGAAAGATTATTGAAAAGAAAATGAAAGAGTTTGAGAACAGGAATCAAATCTTGGAGATTCAGTGGCAAACTCTGAAGAAAACATTGATTGATTCTGCCAGAGAGGCATGTGGTGAGGTTGTGTGGAAGGATAAAAAAATCAGAACACCCTGGTGGACACAGGAAGTTAAAGAGGCAGTGAAGGAAAAGAAGAAAGCATATCAAAAGTTCCTGTCAAATAAGTCAGCTTGTGCTCTTAGAGAATACAGAGACAAATGCAAGAATGTGTAAACAAAAGTCATGGGAGGATTTTGGCAAGAATATAGAAAATAAATATCAAGAAGGTGGCAAAATATTCTGGAGGTTGTTGAAGAAGCTTAGGAATGTAGGAAAGAGTGCTGTAAAAGGAGTTAGAGATGATAAAGGTGACATGAAAATGGGAGAAAAAGATATCCTCGAAGTATGGAGTAAATACTTTGAAAAACTGCTAAATGAAACAAGTAGTGATGACAGCACAGTGATAAAAAACACTGCCCAGGCATGCAGTCAGGAATAAATACATATCCATACTTGAAGTAGAAAAAGCCATCAAAGGCTTGAAATGTGGAAAGGCAGCAGGAGTAGATGATATTCGACCAGAAATGCTGAAGTATGGTGGTATGAAAGTCTTACAGTGGCTGCACTGCATAATTCAGAAAGCCTGGACAGAGGGACAAATTCCCGATGATTGGAGTAGAGCTCTCATAGTACCCATATATAAAAAGGGAAATAAAACACTGAATGCAAGAATTACGGAGGTATTTCCCTACTGAGTGTTCCTGGCAAGATCTATGCAAGTATACTTGAGAAACGGTTGAGAAGAATTGTGGAAGAAAAGCTTGGTGAAGAACAAGCTGGATTCAGTCCAAATAGAGGCTGTCAGGATCAGATCTTCACTTTACGACAAATATTCCAGAAAGCATGGGAATATAACAAAGATCTGTATTTAAGTTTTGTCGATTTGGAAAAGGCATATGACAAGGTGCCAAGAGAGAAGCTATTCAATACGCTACAGCTATATGGTGTCAATGGGCATTATATCAAGCAATACTTAGTCTTTATTTGAGTTGTAAGTCAGTTAGAATTGAAGGAAGTACAGGAAGATGGCTTAATGTTAAATCTGGTGTGAGACAAGGATGTACATTATCCCCTCTGTTATTCATTATCTATATGGATCACATTATGAAGGAAAGTGGTATTAAACATGATATCAAAATTGGAGATGTTAATGTCAGCTCTTTGCTTTATGCAGATGATGTTATACTTCTAAATAAATCCGCTACAAGTCTGCAAGATTCTCTGACTAAATTGAATAGCTGTTGTAATAGATATGGTATGAAGGTCATCAATAAAAAGACAAAGACAATGAAATTAGCCAGAATCATTGAAAATGTCAACTGCGTTGTGAATTGGAAACCTGTGGAACAAGTAAAACATTTCAGCTACTTAGGCACGATTTTTACTGAAGATGGTAAATTAAATATAGAAATAGACAACAGAATCAGCAAAGCTGGTATGGTGGGAAGTCAATTGAATAAATTCATATGGAATAAGAGAGAAATTAGTCGGAACACTAAATTAGCTGTATACAAGACAGTGTTCAAACCAGTTTTAACTTATGGATCTGAGAGCTGGGTCAGAAGTAAAACACTTGACCAAAGACTAGAGACCGGAGATATGAGAGTCTTGAGAAAGATTAGAGGCGTGAACAGATTGCATCAATGGCAATATCATATTAAAAATGAAGATATTAGGAAAGAACTTGACATTGTCAGCATACAGGAATGCATTAGCAGAGCTAATCTTAGGTGGTATGGTCACTTAAATAGAATGGGAGAGGAAAGATTGGCAAAACAAGTGTTCTCTGCCAGGTTGGCAGGAAAATGACCCAGAGGAAGACCAAGATATAGGTGGATTGATACGGTACAAAGTGCCTTAGAGGATAGAAATATAAGACCTGATAATGTTGGAGTCTTGACAAGTAACAGACTGATTTGGAGGAAAATTGTAGATAGGAAGTTAGTAATGATGTAATTTTTTCATGTAGTACTGTCATATCCTGTGCACCCCTTGAGGGTACATGGCAGGAATTTGATGATGATGATAAATACAGGTATCCCTTGCTTAAGGTGGTTTTGTTTAATGCGGGATTTGATTAACGCAGCGAAATTAATTGCGACAATCCCTTGATATACACGAGAAGAGTTTTGATTAACACGCTTTTAAATTTACCACATAAAAACGTGCAAGCCTCGAGGAGTGTTTCCTAGCCGAGAGAAAGGAAGTCGTAAGCAGATGACGTCATTCCTCCCATTAAGAGTGGATATTTCACAAGCTCCAATTGTTCTGGTGTATTTAAAAAAAAACAGCAGAACTTTGCATTTAGATAACACACCTGGTCATCCAAATTCTCTTAATGATCTGTGTGATGTGAAAATTTTATTTTTTGTACCAAATACAACATCATTGCTACAACCATGGACATGGGCTTCATTGCAACTTTCAAAGCCTATTTTCTTAAAAAGACATTCTCAAAGGCAGTAGAAACAACAATGGTAGAAAATGCGATTATGCTACAAGAATTTTCGAAAAATTTTAACATTAAACATGCAATTGAAAACATTCATGACTCTTGGGAGCAAGTGTCTTTTAGCTGCATGAGAGCTGTTTGGAAAAATCTTTTGCCAGAATGCACTAATGACTTAGATGGTTTTCAAAATCCTGTGAACAAATAGTTGCAATTGGTGAAGACTTTGGTGTTGATGCAGAAGATGTTAAAGAATTATTGGATTCAAATTCAAAAGATTTCAGTGACAACGATCTTCTTGAAATTGAACAACTCGCATATGAAGACGAAGAACAAATGGAATGTGAAGATGAAGTTCCAAAGGAGATAACAGTCAAAGAACCAGATGGAATATTTCACAGTTTAGAATCGCTTAAACAGCAAGTAATGGATATGGATCCAGATGTTAATCGAAGAATGTTTTTTGCCGAGGTCTAGAGAGTCATTTTGCTTGTTATAATAGAATTTATGCTGATAAGAAAAAAAACTAAAACTATTCAAACAAGTCTTTATAACTTTTTTATAAAAAATTGCAGTAACTAATATAGGTACAAGCATTTATTGAACATTGACTTCGCATTCATGTTTTATCTTTCCTAAAGGAGTACCACATGAAATGAATTATTAATACTGTAATCGATCATGGACGAATTGTAATTTTAACCACTGATTATTATATTTGATTAATGCGATTTTGATACACACGGTAACATCGAGGGATTAATTAATCGCACTAATCAAGGGATACCTGTAGTTTAATTCAGTTAACAAAGGACTACATGAAGACAATGGTCATAAACAAGAGGTCAAAGTGTCCCACTAAGGAATATGGCCACCCCTCACAGCAATACAGTGCTCACAACCACTGTTCTTGCATAGTAGTTGACAAAATATTAATATACATAAATGACTTTCTCACTGATCATATTCCCATTCATAGTTTTGCTGAGAAAACATGCTATTACACTCCTTCAATCAACTAACCATGCTATAGCTAAAATGATTCAAGCTATAGGACTTTCCATAATCAATGTTTTAAACAGGTATCCCCTTGTTATTCTTCACTATGTACTGCAATGCCACCAAAATGGTGGCATTGCAGTTCATAAATGAAGTAAGAAAGATCTTACTTCATTTCCTCTTACTTTTGATAATTTTTTTCAAATCTTCACTCAGGATCAGATTTCTCTTCGAGAACTGATTTACACATCCAGTCTCTCCCAGCACAAAATACGTCACATTCATAACCTTCTCAGCCTCCAAAAAGCTTGTCCTTGTACAAATGAGAAGCAGTCTTGAATAGACAATTCCTAACAATCTATACTCAGAACCGGGCTCAGAGGTCACCCGGTTCAACAAGGTCCGCGTTGCCATTTGGTAGCAGTTCCAGGGGTGACAATGAGAAGTTAGCGACTACCACTGACAAAAATAATGGAAAAACTGGATCCAGATTCAACTTCGCAACCATTTAATGACCGGAACTTGGAATATTAGGACTCTACTACAATCAGGTCAACTCAAATTACTACAGTATGAACTAAAAAGATATGAATGGAATGTTATGGGACTTTGTGAAATTCGATGGCCCAAAACAGGAGAGCTAACAACAGATGAAGGACATTTGTTTTTTTTACTCTGGATGTGATCAAATCATCACGAAATTCTGTCATGGAATTTAATCCTATCAATAGCAGAATTGCTCTAGTCTGCCTGAGAGGAAACCACTCAATATCACCATCATACAGGTCTATGCTCCAACCACAGATCACGAGGTCTCTGAAAGAGGAGTTTTATGGTCAACTTAATGCAACAATCACCAGAGCGAATAGAAAAGACCTTATGATTGTACAGGGTGATTGGAATGCCAAAATTGGAACAGACATCGGCAAGGACTATCTCCAATATTTGTCGGATTATGGCTATGGGGAGACAAACGAAAGAAGTTTTGAATTAATCAATTTTGCCTCGCAAAATGAACTGACCATTACTAACACTCTAATTCCCCATAAACCTTCCAGAAGATGGACATGGACTTCCCCTGATGGTAAAACACACAACCAAATTGACTTTATCCTTGTAAGCACAAGATTTAAAAACTCCATCAACCTCACAAGAACCAGATCATTTCCTGGAGCCAACAGTGGCAGGGACCACAACATGGTCATCGCAACTGTGAATACGAAAATGAGAGAAAGATTACCTACAAAATCAATTCATAAAAGATATAATATAGAAAAATTAAAAGATGCCCATATAAATACAAATTAAAACAAATTTTTGACACAAGCTTCAAGAAATATAATAGTATCGAATCTAAAACCAAATACTTCTCACAAAAGATAACTGAGACAGCTGAAGAAATCCTTGGATACAAAAGGAAAATAAATAAACCATGGATAACCAAAAATATTTTGGACCTATGCGACGAAAGAAGATATTTGAAATCTCATATTAATGGCAGTGATAATAGAGAACAGTATAAAAATATTACCAAGATTATTAAAAAAAAAATCAAACATGCTACAAACTTATGGATATTGGATGAATGCAAAAATATAGAAGAGGACTTAAATAAAAATAATTCTAAAAGTGCTTTTCAAATTATCAATAAGTTAACCAAACCTTTTACTGCGATTAATTGGAGCATAGAAGATGAAGATGGAACTCCTATCACGGATAACCAGAAAATAATTGATAGATGGAAATGCTACACAACCAAGCTTTTTCAAAAGGACCCTCAACTGACTGATGATATTTTGGACGGAATTTTGCCAGGAGGGTCAGAGGAAGGAGATTACCTGATATTAAAAGAAGTTATTGCAGCAGTTAGCTCCTCAAAAAAGAGGAAAATCACCGGGAAGTGATGGTGTCACAGTGGAACTGATACGCGAAGGAGGTGACATCATCATACACACCTTGCTAAATTTATTCCAGGACGTATGGAACACAGAGACTTGGCCTTTTGATTGGCGGACTTCTGTCCTTGTACCTATTCCTAAAAAGGGAAACAGCAATAAATGTAGCACCTATAGAACAATAAGCCTTATTAGTCATCCAAGCAAAATCCTGTTAAAAATACTATTGTCAAGAATCAAAAAGAAAATAGAAAGCAGACTATCAGATGAACAAGCAGGTTTCCAGAAGTCCAGAAGTACAATTGACCATATTTTTACAATACACATACTAGGCGAAAAATACATAGAACATAACAAAATAATCTGTCACAACTTTTTAGACCTTCAAAAAGCTTTTGACTCAATATGGCATGAAGCATTATGGAAAATTTTAGAACATTATGGTATTGACAACAAAATCATTAGGATTATTAAATCAATTTATTCCTTATCTGATATGAGAATTGAAATTAAAAATTACAGCAGTGAACTGTTCCGGGCAGAATGGGGGGGGGTAAGACAGGCATGCATCTTGTCCCCTCTTCTTTTTAATTGTTTTCTGGAATATATCATAGATGAAGCTCTTTATGAATATGACACTGGAATAGTAGTTGGCAGACTAAGAATAAATAACTTATGTTTTGCTGACGATATCGATCTTCTGGCAGAAAGTGAAGAAGAATTACAAGAGATAACCAGCCGTGTTTTCGGAACATTAAAAAAAATATGGATTATACATAAACCTACAAAAAATAAAAACAATGATTACCTCAAAATCAGACACTGAATTCTTAAAAATACAAATTGGCAATAAGCAAATTGAGAATGTAAAGAAGTTCACTTGTCTAGGAAGCACGTTGAGTCAAGATGGTCGTTCAAAAACCGACATTAAATACCGAATTGCTAAGGTAACCGTGGCCCTACAGAAGTTAAAACCATTGTGGGGAGATAACAGAATAGCAATCACAACCAGACTAAGACTAATTGACACCTTGGTGAATTCTGTCCTCTTGTATGGTTGTGAGGCCTGGACTTTATTGAAGGAAGATGAGAGGAGACTCCTGTCTTTCGAAATGAAAACTTACAGAAGACTTTTGAGAATTCCCTATACCACTCACGAAACCAATAAAAATGTCCGAAAACTGATTGATTCAATAGATGGGAGAAAAAGGGAAAATATTCTGACAGTCATCAGAAGAGGACAGATGAAATGGTTCGGCCATGTGGAGAGGGCTAATGGCATTCCAAAGCATGCACTGGAAGGAATCATTCCGGAATCAAGGGTTAGGGGCCGACCTCGATTAAAATGGACTGATAACATCAAAAAATGGACAAATTCCTCCCTTTCTCAACTGACATCAAGAACAAGAGACTGAGATGACTGGAGGAGGCTAGCAAAGAGCATCACCTACCAGCCATGAATGACCCAACGGTTCATTTAGAACTATGGGAGAAGAACAACAATCTATACATATGAAGTCTCTTCAACCATAGAATACCATTCTTACATATGGAGCTATGCCCTAAAAATCTCCATCACAATGCTATATGCCAGTGGGTTCTTAAATTGTGGGTTACAAAAAAAAAAAAAAAAAAAATCTGGAGGTCAAAGCAAACCTTGATAAATGTGACAAAATTAACTAGTATGGAGCAAAAAAAAAAATAAATAAATAAATAAATAACTACAATGATATGCTTATGCTTGGACTCGCCAAACTTTATATATTTACTATATTCACCATGAAACTCTTTGTGTTTCTTATTCGGCTATGAAACAATATGGGATGTAATATCCCTTAACTTAAATAAGTATATGTCGCCGAATTGAAGCCTTTGGCTTTTCATATAATTAATAATTTATTAGGACGCCTTCTTGGCAATTCTCATAGTAGGATATATGTAAGTTCTATTTGCATACAAACTTGGTATTTCTAGGTCTACCTACTCACTGATGAGACCTTAATAAAGGTTGAAACCGGTCTGGGTAGTGACTTTCTCTCACTCATAATGTAGAACAGTAATACAGCTCCTAGGAGCTGGGTTTCACATTATGGGGAAATATCAAGAATAGTGATTGGGGCTTGCTCCACCCTTACCATGAGTTGCCTCAGTGTTGCACTCCCTAGAGGGTCAGTTGTGGCACTATCCAGGTATTTGCTTACACTTGGACTCGCCGAACTTTATACATTTACTATATTCGGCATGAAACTCTGAGTTTCTTATTCGGCTATGAAACAATATGGGATGTAATATCCCTTAACTTAAATAAGTACAATGATATATGTTTGGAGTAAACATATTTATTAAAAACAAATATGTTTAGACATGATATGTATGTCCACAACTATTGGTAGAATCTTGGTCAAAAAAAGCAGTGATGACAGTAGATTATGTACTGGAAATGAGCATGTCATCTTTCAAGACATGTTTCATGCTGCATGTAAAGGTTCTCTATCATCTTGGAGAACAAGGGTGGGGATATCTAATGGATATATCATGCAATTTTATCCCTCAGTTCATCAAGGTTTGTAGGCAGTTCATGGTGGAATACCCATTCCTTCAACATACCCCAAACAAAGGCATCAAGTGATGCGAGATCAGAAGAACGTGAAAGGTACAGGAATTCTGTGAACCTCGAAATGAGCCTCATTGATAAGTGTTCTGATAAACAGGCTCTAGAACCACATGATGTGTTACAGGTTACTCTGTCCTGCTGGAATACCTGTGCATGAAATGGAATATTTTATGCACGACACATCTTATGAAAATCCTGGGTGAACGGAAACAACCCATTCTCAAGGTAGTGTTCGCTATTCAAGATCATGGTTTATGGCACCCTCTTCAATGAAGTATGGCCTAATTATGCCATGGCCAGAAACTGCACACCATGAGATGATGACCTTCTCACTGTGAAAGGTTTCTCTAGGACAAATTCAGGTCTCTAGAAATCAAGAAACCTGTAGGTTCATCTGTTTTCATGACCACTTAGATGGAAATGTGCTTCATCTGAGAACAGACATTGTGGAGGAAGGACAGATCTTCATAGACATTGGACAGCATGCATGCACAGTATTCCTGCTGTGCAGCATAATCCATTGCTGTAAAAAAAAAAAACAGACCCACCTGAAATCCATTGCTGTAAAAAAAATTGACCATGTACAAAAAGGCACCCAGATCCTTTAGGATTCTCTGCCTCAGTATCCCAAGTTTTACAGCTGTTTGGCACTGACTGTATTTCGGAGACAGTAACTTGCTCCACAACACACACACCCATGATTCGTATTTGTGTATACAGTTCATGGTCTCCCTGAATGCCATTTGCAATGTGGCAGAAAACTCCCGGTATGTCGGAACCTCTCGATTAAGGCATTGATGACACTATTCCTAGGGGCATACTTACAGAAATCCACACACCCTTAATCTATCCTCTTAGGAAACATTCCATTGACCTGTGACCAGCTTAGTCAATTTAGTCTGATTCTTATCCTATACCTCCCAATCCCCAATGAACAAACTGCTCACAAACATATCACAAGCTTGGACCTTTTGCTCTATGAACTCCATATGAACGAAAATAATGCTCAACAATAAACATCTTGTCTTCCAACGTCAACAATATTGCTACAGCTAAATGCAATGACGTGCTCTTCTATTAATCTGCATGCAGACAAACAGCATATCTCATACCATGTGTAGTGAAGGGGGGTATCGAAGTTCAATACTGTTTTTTTTGTGTGCCATACCGCACTCAATATAGAATCAAATTATTATACGCTGCAACTTTCATTCTACCTTTCCTAATTTTATTATTTTTATCTGCATATGTAAAGTTTGTAAACTATAAAAATTTAATTATGTAATAATAAATACAACTATGTTATTATTATTTATATGGGTACTCCATGGAGTCAAACAACACATATGGGAGACCCACTCTATCCATTAACACAATACCTATCACACATCTTAAATCTACTCGTTGTTGAGGCACTCGCAACCATCTCTCGCAATCCATTCCACTCATTCACCACTCTCCAAGAAAAGAATCTAATCTGCACACACCCTTATTAACCACACTCATAGATAGCTTCCAAGTGTGATCCCTTGTTTCCAACCTACTCCCAACATATTGAAAATTTTCAATCCTATAGAGAAATGTCACTCTTATAGTATCCCTTTAGTAATTTATGAGTTTTATCATACTTCTACCCACCTCTTCTCTGCAACCCACACACCATCAATCCATCCTCATAGGGAACATTCCACAGACCTGTCACCATAAATAAAAGATGACAAGAAATTATATTCTTGGTTAAATTCTTCATCCAATAAAAGCAAACAAAGTTTGCACCTGAAGTATTTTCAGGACACAGTAATTTGTATACAGTGGCTAATGACTTCACATCACTTGCCTTAGTATCCCATAATGTATCCCTTACAGACATGTATTATTATTATTTCGGGCAACTCCAGGAGTCCTTAGACTCATCGAGGGAGGCCCTAAACATCATGTCCACACAACTATGCGATTACATTCTCACAGTATCTATCATACCTTGTCTTGAACTCGTTCACCGTCATAGCACCCACAACAGACTCTGGCAGCTTATTCCACTCAGTTACCACTCTAAAAGTAAAGAACCCAGCTCTAACACCCCTGCTGACCACACTCTGGCCCAGCTTCCATAGGTGTCCCCTAGTTCTCCCACCACAGTCCTGATCTCAAAAATATCCTCTGAATTAATCCTATAGAATCCCTTTAGCAATTTGAATGTCTCAATCATATCTCCCCTCCTCCGCCTATCAACTAGTTTCTGCAACCCACAAATCAACCTGTTCTCATATGGTTCATTCCATAGACCTGTTATCATCTTAGTCACTCGCCTCTGGATCCTATCCACCTCCTCACCATCAAGAAGGAACCGAGGTGACCAAATCTGGGCACAGTAGTCGAGATGAGGTCTTATCAAGGCTCGGTACAGAGGTACAATAACTTGCTGGTTTCTGCTCGTCAAGGTATTTTTCAACAACCAAGTGAGTTGATGAGCTGATTTAGCTACTTTTGCAGTGTGCCCCCCTAAACTTCATCTCCCTATCCACCAACACTCCCAAGTCCCTGGCCTCATCAATCTCTTGGAGTACAGTTCCACCAATGTGGTATACTGCTGCTAATCTTTTCACCCCAAAATGCATAACCTTACATTTTGTCACATTAAATTGACATCCATTCTCCTTAGCCCAGAACTCCAATCTATCCAAGTCATCCTGCAAGACTTTGACATCTTCTGCATTCACTATTGCCCTACCCAACTTTGCATCATCAGCGAACAAATGAATTGTTCCACTTAGATCCTTCCCTATATCGTTAATGAACAGATTAAACAGCAGTGGTCCAAGAACAGAACCCTGCGGCACACCACTAGTCACAGGCCGTCTTTTGGACTCTACTCCTGAATAAACTACTCTTTGATATCTCTCCATCAACCAACCACCTATCCACCTCACCAACCCTATATCCATTCCCATATGTTGTAGTTTACGGATCAGTATTCCATGTGGTATCCTGTCAAACGCCTTTGCCAGGTCCAGCAGTATCACTGTAAACCCATTTCCCTTATCCAGTTCAGCCGTAACCTTGTTATAAAACTTGAGCAAGTTACTGAAGCATGATCTACCCTTCACAAAGCCATGCTGTCCCCTGTACAGTATCTGATTTTCATCAATCCATTCCTATTTTTCCCTTGACTACTTTCTCTAAGACCTTGACAACGACTCCTGATATGCTGATCGGTCGGTAATTTGCAACCGTAGTCTTGGATCCTCCTTTATGCAGTGAAACTATTTTCCCCTCTTTCCACACCTTCGGGACTAAGCCAGACCTGAGACTCAGATTAAACAACATGGTCAAGGGCACTGATAATTCTTTAGCCGCTTCACGCAAGACCCGTGCCGGTATACCATCCAATCCCACAGATGTGTTCACATTAAGGTTCTGTAATAGACTAGTCACCTCCACTTCATTCATCACTATTCCCGTATAAACTAATGGTTCCTTCATTTTTTCAATGTCACCACCTGGATGATATGCTTTTGCAAAGTGCGCGCTCAGTAACTCCACTATATCGACTGATTCAGTGACCTCCTTACCATCGTCATTCCTTAAAATCATTTTACCGTGTACAGTTTTTTTCTTGCTTACAGCATATTGAAAGAACTGTTTTGGATTCTCTTTTGCTTGCAAAGCTAGTTTCCTTTCATAATCCGCTTTTGCTTTTTTTACCACACTCATTACCTTTCTGGCCTGCACTTGATACTGTTCGTGTGCGTGCAGGTCACCCCTTTCTTTAAATTCCCTCCACAGTTGTTTCTTTTTTTGCAGCTCAAGATTAATGGTGTTATTCATCCATTTAACCCCTACTTGTTTTACTATTCGGACCCTAGGTATACAATCAGCCATTACCTCCTGTAAATGCTCCTTGACCACTTCCCATGCTCTATCGACGTCCAGCCCTTGCAGTTGTACATGCCATGGCACTGATCCAAGCAATCTCCTAAGCTTGTCATACTTGCCAGCACGGTAATTCCACATATACCCTGTCTTAATCGAAAATTCCACATCTTTAGCCACCTCCCGGGTCAAGACCTTATGATCACTCTCACCAATAGGTGGCAACATGGTCATATTCATTACAGTCAAATTCTCAGATGCTATTACCAGGTCAAGCACTCTCACACCCCTAGTATTTTCAATTACATGCTGTCTCAGATAGTTATCCCTTAATAATTGAATAAAATCCATTTCCTTCCTCACATGTGTCCTCTCCTCCTTCCAATCAATGTTACCATAATTAAAATCCCCCATACTAATTACCCTCCTTCCACTCATTTCATCAATTTGTTTATGCATACTATCTCCACCATCTATTCCATCACCTGGTCTATAGTAGCACCCAACTGTATATTTTATTCTGCCAGTCTCAATCTCACACCAAATAGCCTCAAATGAGCTCCTTTCACTATCCTGCGATACAACTTCAATTTTCCTTGGCTGCAGTTCATCAGCTATCATCAATAATACCCCTCCCCCCATTTTATTCTCTCTGTCCCTTCTAAACACACTATAACCTACACATTCTATCCCACTAACTATATCTTCTTCTGTCAGCCATGTTTCACTAATGCCAATAACCTGTGGCCAGGAAGAGCCAATCAAGGCCAAAAATTCTTCCTTCTTGTTCCTAATACTCCTGGCATTAGTATACATGGAATGCAGTGATCCCTTAGTCCCACCCCTATATTGATATGTTATTCTAAATGACCCATTCCCATTTTTTGTCCTTAGTGCTAGCTCGGGTACATTATATACATTCTTACACTCATCTGTCTCACTGATGTCTGCATATCCATTCCCCCCCCCTTCCTTGGTAGTTCTAGTTTCCCTGGTTTTGCACATCCATTTTCACTTCATTCAGCAACACTCTTTCCAGTCTCCGCACACCAAGTCTATTCAAATGCAGGCCATCCATCTTGTATAAGTCCTTTCGCCCTTCAAACTCATTCCACACGTCCACGAATTCCACACCACACCGTCTGCATAACCTAAGCATAATGTCATTTGCAATTATGGCCCTCTTCCTAAACTCCTCTCTGTCATACTGCGGCAACAGGCTAACCATTCTAACTCTGTCACTCTTTTCTTTCGCTACCTTTAACAATACTTTCAAGTCCTCTCTCATAAAAAATTTATCACCTTTCAATTCATTCGTACCCGCCACAAGTATTAATTCTTTCGCCCTCTGTTTTTGCACTCTAATACTCTCACTTACATCCTTAAATTTCACACCCGGTAAGTACGATTTAGTTACACTGCCATCAATCACCCCTCTCAATAACGAGTCACCATACAACACTCTTTCCTTCATTTCAGAAACTCTCTCATTCTTGCACTGTTTTTTTACGTTATCCAAATCACTCTGGAAAGAGTTTTGCAGGTGCTCTAATTACCGCTGCACATTTTGTATCACTGCGCGCAACCTAGCGATCTCACTTCCTACAAATAATTCCAAACAAATGTATAATGCTATGCATTATGGGAAGGATTACCACTGAGACCAGTTTCAACTTTTATTGAGGTCTCATCAGTGGGAGCCAGACCCAGGGGTGATACCAAGGTTGAAGTAATTCAGAAGTCATATTTTCATATACAAGTAGCCAAAAGGTGTCACACTTATTGTTAAAATACTTTGCTTTAGAGATAGTTCTTGGAAGTTTTTCCACTAGGTTATACTATAAATTAAAGATGCCAAGAAATTATATTCTTGGTTTAATCCTTTATCCAAGTGTAAGCAAAGTTTGCACCTAAAGTATTTTCAGGACTGGGCAACTCGTATATAGAAGCTCATGACTTCCCATCACTTGCCTTAGTATCCCATAATGCAAAGCACATATCCTTACGGACATGTATAATGCTATGCATTATGAGAGGGGTCAGTACCCAGACTGGTTTCGACCTTTATTGAGGTCGAAAATTTGAAGTGCTGCTATAGACTTGGGGATCCTTCGGGGACCCCCCCCCCCCCCAAGTCTACAGCAGCAACTAACAACATATTTTGTCCTATCATCAATCTCACACCAGACAGCCTCAAATGAACCATTTCCATCAGACCTACAATCTTTCTTAACTTCTATTTTTGTTGGTTGAAGTTCTTCAGCTATCGTTAATGATATCCAGTCCACCTGCCTCATTTTTACTATCTTCTCTGAAAATACAATATCCATTACATTCTATTCCTATAATTATATCATTTGCTGACAACCAGGTCTCACTGATGCCAATAATTTCTGGCCAAGATTAGCTGACGAATGCTAAAAATTATTCTCCTTTATTTCTGATACTTCGGGCATTCGTGTACATATGTACATGCATTTCAACATCCCCTTGGGCACACGGTTACCCTTACATAATGTCATTACCTGCCCATTCAGATTTGAAACATGGGAAACTGCATCCGACTCTTCATAATCATTGATAAATGTGACAAAATTAACTAGTATGGCACAAAAAAAAAAAAAAAAAAAACGAAATAACTACAATGATATATGTTTGGAGTAAACATATTTATTAAAAACAAATATGTTTAGACATGATATGTACGTCCACGAACATGGTGGAGTTCAAATTCCACCATGAGCATGGATGTTTGTGATTTTCTGTGAAAATACTAGTGATGGTGGTTGGTGGTAAATGGTGTTGGTCATGATGATGATGATGGTGGTGGTTGTTTGTTGTAGTTAGTGGATCAAGTGGTGGAGACTGAGTGTTGTGGAGAGGGTGCTCTCCCTCAATGAGTCTGTGGACTCCTAGGAGGTGTTACGTAATAATAATGATATATACAAGTAGCTCAGTCATGAAGATATTTCGAATGCCGACATTGTTTGCTTACACTTGGATAAAGGATTAAACCAAGTCTATAATTTCGTAGCATATTTAATTTTATACACTATTACTATCAGATAACCAATAGTTAATCACGAAACTGATCCAGAGACCTAACATGAATTTTTTTTTTTCTGAGTCACTTTCAATCCCTGATAAGCACAGTGATAGTATAATCCTGGGCACCTAAAATCTATCACCTATAAACAATAGGATTTGAACCTACAGTCTACTCATTGGGGAGTACAAAAACTATAATCAGTATTTAGAGCAGGTGAGAAATACAGATGTGTGTTTCACATTACACATATAAAGCTTTAATATCTATTACTTAAATGGACATGCTTCCCCTCCCCACACACACACACTAAACGATGGATCATTATATAATATAGCTGACAAGAAATTATGTTCTTGTTTAAATCTTTTACCCACACGTAAGTAAAGTTAATTATGGCAATATAGACTGGAATGAAGAGATAGCAACTGGAAGTAAAGAAAATGAGTTTCTTGAGTTTTTGAGGGATAACTACCTCAGACAGTATGTAACAGACGGCACACGAGGATTAAGGGTCTTGGATTTGGTCATCTCATCAGAAGATGTAATTATAAATGAGGTCAAATCATCCACCAATTGGTGAAAGTGACCATGAAGTGATTACCTGGGTGGTTGCCAGCAGTGCAGGGACCCCTGTGAAAAAAGGGTATATGTGGAACTACAAGGGGGGGTGATTATGAAGAGCTCTGGAGACAGCTTGCGGGTGTAGCATGGAATGAGGAGTTAGCTGGAAAAGAGATCAATGCAGCTTGGGGGATTTTCAAAAACTATTTAGTAGATGCAATGTCTAAATGTATTCCAAGGGTGAGAAGGTTAAATAAGGTAGGTGTGAGATGGATGAATAAAGAGATTAAGCATGTGATACAGAGAAAAAAGGGCATTGTGGAGGCAGCATAAGAGAAGTGGAAGTAACCAATTTCATGAGGTCTACAAAGACCAGGCAAGGAGGGTGATTTGGTTGGTGAGAGTAGCTAAAGAGAGGTATGAACAGCAGTTAGCTAATGAAGCCAAAAAAAAATCCTAGGGAGTTCTTTCAATATGTAGCCAGCAAAAGAAAGAATGATTATGGAAGGATGACATTGATTGGAGGAAATGGTATGAAGACAGCTGTTGCAGAATGTGTGGTGGAGATACTTAATGAGCAGTTCATAAAGATCTTTCAATCTTGTAAATGCGACTTCATGGAGAGATTGAGAGCAGTTGATGATGGGGAGGAGAGACTGACTGTAAGTGAGCAAGAGGTGTATGGGGAGTTGAGTAAACTAGATGTAAATAAGGCTGTGGGACTTGATAATATATCACCGCATATTCTGAAGGAATGTGCCAGAGAGTTGACACCTGCCTTGACATATTTTTTTAATACGAGTCTTGCACTTGGTCAAGTTCCTAAGGAGTGGAAGGAGGGCAAGATTGTGCCACTTCATAAAGGAGGTGATCGAACTCAAGCATCAAACTATAGGCCTATCTGTGTGTCAGGTGTTGTGGTTAAGTTGTTGGAGAAGCTTGTGAGAACTAGGATCCAGAGTTGGGTTGACAACAATGGTATAATCTTTGATGGACAGCATGGATTTGCTAAAGGGAGGTCATGTTTTAGTAATCTACTTACTTATTACAATAAAGTGACTGCTTCCTTGGACAGAGGAGAGGGATACGCAGTAATATACTTGGATTTTGCAAAAGCTTTTGATAGAGTACCTCATGATAAGTTGACAGTCAAACTAGAGCAGATGGGGTTGGATATTAGATTAGTGCATTGGATTGGAGACTGGCTATCTGATAGGTATCAACAAGTTGTGTATGGGGGTGCGATATCCAGGAAAAGGAAAGTCACTAGTGGAGTACGTCAGGGGTCTGTTTTAGGGCCGTTACTATTTAACTTGTATATTAATGATATTGGCGAAGATTTGGATGGCGATATTCAGTTGTTTGCAGATGATGCAAAGTTGGGACGAACCATAAAGAGTAGTGAAGATGTTGTGGGCTTGCAAGAAGACTTGAATAAATTGATTGATTGGGCAAGCAAATGGGGGTGTTAGTTCAATGTTGCAAAATATAAGGTTTTAAAATTTGGAAAACAAAGATGGGATGCAGAATTTATGCTTGGTGAGAATATATTGTTGGAGGTAGAGGAAATAAGAGATCTGGAGGTGATAGTGGATAAGGATCTAAAATTTAGGGAACGCATCACCAAAATTGTGAAGACAACACAAAGACTTCTGGGAATGATGCGGAGGACACTGACGTGTAGAAGTAGGGAGATTCTTGTTCCATTGTATAAGGCTTTGATTAGGCCACACATGGACTATTGTGCCCAGATTTGGTCACCGGGTTTTCAGAAGGATGAAGAGATGTTGGAAAGGGTCCAAAGACGACTGACTAAGGTAGTTTCTAACCTCTGGAATGTTGGGTATGAGGAAAGATTGAGAAGATGTAATTTGCAGAATCTGGTGGAGAGAAGGAAGAGGGGAGATATGATAGAGACCTACAAGTTGGTAAGGGGTTGTTATAAGATCAATGGTGGAGAAGTTCTACAGAGAATAGTGGGAGATCAGGGAAGAACCAGAGGTCATCCCTGGAAACTGTATAAAGAGGGTGTGAGTAGGGGAGTGAGAGGCAGGTTTTTTCTGTGCAGGATTGTGAATGATTGGAATGCCTTGCCTGAGAGTGTGGTGTCTGCAAAGAGTTTGAGTGTGTTTAAGACACGGTATGATGAGATGTGTGTGTGTGATAAAAGGACCTCCCAGATGAGTCTTTGACTCCGTGAGGTCTTGGGAAATAATAATAATAAAGTTTCTACAATAAATGGGAGATCGATTTTTTTCTCATACAACTTATATTCAAACTTATTGGACGAATTTATTTCTTAATAAAATTAAAGTAACTACTGTATTATAAAGATGGAATTCATTCCGAATAAAGTTACTGTTCTTGGTTCCATTAATTCGCTTAGTGGGAAACCATGATTCCGTAGTTTGTACAAAACTATTGTTATTCAGTTGTATATAACTAAAAAGCAGTTATATTTTATTTATCTGGTTATGTATCACTACAGTCCAGTTTGGGTGTTAGCACTGCGATGTTCTATAAAATGCTCATTTTTCAAAAAAGATTCCAACAGGGATCTCAGTATTTGCATCTCTAACAACTTTTATTAATAAACAATATATTAAGTATTAATGTACCTGGTCTAGGTATTTCAGCAGTACAGAGTAAAAACTTTCACATACCTAGCACCGGACCTCTACCTGCTTCATCAATTCCTAACATACAAGATTCTGTTTCTGTAACAGCAGGTACATCCGAAAAAAGTATGGCATTCTGCGAATTGTCTTTCTCATATTCCGAGAGATCCATATTTTCAGCACAGCACAAAACAGCTTACTTATATTCCAGTATAAATTTCAATAGAACTTTCAACAACAAGCACTTACAATATAGCCATCACTATTTACGCGCGTTTCTTCAAGCAAGCACGCATTAAAAACCGCTTAGTTAGCCTAGTATACATAAGAGACGATCAAGTTCCCTAATCGCAAGGGCCACGCTTTTAGCGAGAAGCAAGATATTTTCTAAAAACATTTAATTCTTAAAAATAAAATATAAATATACAACAATATATAGAATAACATCAGATTAAATAAAAATAAATAAAT
The DNA here is from genome assembly GCF_054136105.1 of Typopeltis vanoorti. Lineage (NCBI taxonomy): Eukaryota > Metazoa > Arthropoda > Arachnida > Uropygi > Thelyphonidae > Typopeltis > Typopeltis vanoorti. The sequence goes on from NC_143552.1 coordinate 29,040,763, forward strand.
CCGGTATCGCCTTTTATTTCTGGATAAGGAATGGGCAAGGCAGTTGTAGCCCTATATAATTTTTTGAGACTGAGGGGATAGATCAAACTCCGCCGGTGGCCAATCGGAGATGATTGTCAAAAGGGCATCACTGTACCACAGTGGATTATCCCTCCGACGGACAAATACCAGAAGAGGACGCAGGACATTAATGGCTCAGAGGGTGAAGCTTGACGCCTTTTATATTCCCTGTTGCCTGTTTCGGGGGCAGTGATGAGGTTTGTGAGCTATTTTAGCTCGCTCTGAGTGGGCAGAAGTGGTCATGTGTCGTTATTGGGTGTTAGGATGGCTTTTGATATTTTATGTTTCCAGTGGTCCTTACCGTCATGGTTTCAGGCTTGCTGTATTAGTTGGTTTGGATGCGTAGATGTCTTTATAAAGAATTTTTCTGCTAGGGAGCATAGTGAAGAAATGTAGGGGATATTTATGTCCCGGTGGATCTGGGCGTTCCTGACGAACCACGTGGCATCCAGGATCATCCGTAGGCACCTTTCTGTAGTCTTTGTAGCTTGAGGATGTTTGTCTTGGAGGTATGGCTCCAGGCTGAAGAGGCGTATATAATTGTGGGACGGATCACTGTCTTGTAGAGTAGAATTTTGTTTCTTGTGTTTAGTTAGCTGTCTCTGTTGATCAAGGGGTACAGCTGGGCGATAACTTTGAATGCTTTGGTGCATGTGCTCTTGATGTGGCCGTTGAAGCATAATCGTTTGTCGAGGAGTATTCCGAGGTATTTAGTTTCGGTTTTCCAGGTAATTTTTGAATTGAACAGGGTGATGTCTCCTTTGGGGGGATGCTCGACTTCTTGTGAAGAGTATCGTTGTGCTTTTCTGGGGGTTTACTTGTAGTCGCCAGTCTGCAAATCATTTTCTAGATCAGTGGTTCTTAACCGGTGTTCCCTGGAACACTTGTGTTCCGCGAAGTGGTTGCAAGTATTCCACCGGTGAAAGATGTCCACTGATATTAGCAATAATGCTCATATACTAGGATTCGTTCGTTTCCTTAATGAAAACGAAATAGAGAGTCAATTTCTATGCAGAGAACTTACAGAACGTACAACAGGACAAGATATTTTTGACTCTATTACGTCATATTTAGAAAATTTTAAAAATTCATGGGAGCTATCTGTTGGAATTTGAATACGAACGGTGCTCCATCAATGGTAGGTCTATTAAAGGATTTGTTACCCTTACAAGGAAAATTAACCCAAATATTATATCTATGCACTGCTTTTTGCACAGAGAATCCATAGTTTCGAAAACATTACGGGCAATATTAAAACTTGTACTAGACCAAGTTTAAATATAATAAATTACATCAAGTCAAGACCTTTAAAAGCATGCCTTTTTAAAAATTTTGCATATCTATGAAAGCCAAATACGAATCTTTGCTTTTGCACACTGAAATAAGATGGTTATCCATGGATAAAGTACTATTCCGAATTTTAGAACTAAAGAATGAATTATTGGTCTTTTTTCAAAATGAAGGTACTGATGAGTTTGTAAAATGTCTTCAAAATGATAGTTAGTGTGCTAAAATGGAGTATTTAGCCGATATTTTAATTACTTGAAGAGCGTTAATACAAGTATCCAATGGAAAAATGAAAATATTTTAACATCCACTGACAAATTGTCCGCTATTCAGAAAAAAAGTATCTCTTTGGAAAACCGCATATCAGAAAAAAATACAGTAGATATGTTTACTTCGCTCCATAATAATAATATCGGGAGAAGCAAAGGTTGGTTGATTGGTAGAGCCTCTGCTACTAATGGCCTGCAAAAAGTTAAGTTTGAGCGCGCTTAGTAGTTAGAAGGGGAACAATTGTTCGATGGTGTTGGCACATTCTCCCTCGATAAGTCTTTGGATTCCATGCAGGTGTCACATAATAATGATAATAATAATAATAATAATAATAATAATTATTATTATTATTATTATTTCCGTTATAACAGAACATTAGCAATATTGGAAGATAAGATTTCAAGTTACTTTCCTTCCTTAAATACACACAATTATGAAAGGATACGAAATCCATTTGGCACAGTTAATACATCGAATTTTGAATTTTTGTTACAAGAAGAAGAGCAATTATGTTGTTGAAAGTTTTTCATTTGGTTATATTATAAATTAAAGATGCCAAGAAATTATATACTTGCTTTAATCAGTTGCACCTGAAGTATCTTTCAGGACTTTGGCAGGGCAACTTGTGGCAAAGGTGGTGTGACTTCACATCACTTGACTTAGTATCCCATAATGCAAAACACATCTCCTTGTGGACATGTATAATGCGATGCATTATGGGTAGGGTAACTATCCAGACCGGTTCGATCTTTTTTGAGGTCTCATCAGTTGGGGGCCAGACCCAGAGGTGAGATACCAAGGTTGAAGTAATAAAGAAGTCATATTTTCCTATATGAGTTGCAAAAGGTGTCACACCTTATTATTAAAATACTCTGGATTAGAGATAGATAGTTGTTGAAAGTTTTTCACTTGGTTATATTATAAATTAAAGATACCAAGAAATTATATACTTGGTTTAATTTATTATCCAAGTGTAAGCAAACAAAGCTGCCTGAAAGATACTACAGGTTCAAACTTTGTTTTCTTACACTTGGATAATGGATTAAACCAAGTATATAATTTCTTGGTATTTTTAATTTATTGTATAACCAAGTGAAAAAATTCTAACCTCTTTCTCTAATCCAGAGTAATTTAATGATAAGGTGAGACACCTTTTGGCAACTCATATATGCAAATATGATTTTAGCATTGCTTGAACCTTAATATCACCTCTGGGTCTGGCTCCCACTGAAGAGACCACAATAAAGGTCGAAACTGGTCTGGGTAGTGATCCTTCCCATAATGCATAGCATTATACATGTCCGCAAGGAGATGTATTTTGCATTATGGGATACTAAGGTAAGTGATGTGAAGTCATATCACTTTTACCAGGAGTTAACCTGCCCTGAAATATACTTCAGGTGCAAACGTTATTTGCACACACTTGGATAATGGATTAAACCATGTATATAATTTCTTGGTATCTTTTCTTTAATTGTGAGGAACAATTAGTTACCTTGACAACGGAAATAACTCTTGAGGAATTTTCAATTTTTGTCCAAACGAAAGGTCAACTCTGACAACGGAAATAACTCTTAAGGAATTTTCGATTTTTGTCCAAGCCGAATAAACACAACTCTCTTCACAAGGGCACTGAAAATTTTGTTACAGTTTTCGACATCATATTTGTGTGAGCTTGGTTTCTCAATATTAACCAATACAAAAACTAAAAAGTGTGAAAGACTAACCAATAAAAACAAAGAGATGAAGCTCAAGTATCGATTAAAATAAGTTCCATTTTTATAAAAGGCAAGTCGATGCATATATTTATTGTTAGTTTTATGACCCTAATGCTTTGGTTGTTCCGCAAATTTTTCTTATAATCAAAAGTGTTCCGTGACTTTGAAAAGGTTAAGAACCACTGTTCTAGATTCTGAATGGTGTCTTGTAGTTTTTTGGTTACGGGATGTGGTTGGCGGGATCTGGCTGTGTCGTCTGCATAAAGGGCGATGGTGGATGTGACACGAGTTTGAGAGAAGTTTGCCATGTAGATGTTGAACAGGATCGGGGCCAGCAGTGATACTTGAGGAACACCGGCCAAGATTTTTCGCTCAGTTGACACTGCTTCATTAATATTCACTTGCATCTTCCTGTTTGTGAGGTATGACTTACTCAGATGTATCATATTTAGTGGAAAGTTTGCGATGTTAACTTTGTAAAGGAGACCTTGGTGCTAGATGTTATCGAAGGACTTTGAGATGTCTAGGAAGACGGCTCCGGTGTGTTGATTCCAGTTGAATCCTATGGTGATGTGTTCTACCAGCCTATGAATCTGTTGGGTGGTCCTGTAGTTTTGACAAAAGCCAAATTGTTCTTGTGGAATGATGGTTAGTTGGTTGACATGTTCTTGGAGTCTGATGAGGATGATTTTCTCTGCTATTTTTCTTAAGTTGGATAGCAGGCTGATGAGGCGGAAATTTTGTGGTAGGTGTGGGTCTTTGCCTGGCTTGTGAATTGGGATGATGTTGGCTGTTTAAAGTACTGGGGAAGGGCTGCCATATGAGGATGGAGTTTATGATGTTTGCCAGATGTAATATTGCTTTGCGTGGTAGTGCCTTGATGACTTTGTTTGTGATGCCGTCGGGTCCTGGGGCTTTTTTGTTCTTCAGGTGGTTGAAGATGCAGATGATTTCAGTGGGTAAGGTAGGCTTCATAGAGCTTGGATTGTCGTCTGGACGATGTACTGTGAGCCTGACTTTACAATGGATCTTGTATACGTGGCTGATGGATAGGTTCTCGTATGCAGGACTGCACTGTTTTTCTAGATTTCTTGCTATGGCTTCAGCTTTGTCAGCATCTGTGTACACTACGTGTTGTTCTGCTTGAAGAGGGTGAAGGGATTTGCACTTGTTCCTGAAGTTGTTTAGGAATTTCCATATGGAATGATCTACTGTGGAGATGGAGGTGAGCTTGTTTTCCCATTGTTGATTCTTGTGGTTTTGGAGAGATTCTCGGACTGATTTGTTTAGTCTGTTGAGAACTGTTTTGTCCTGGGTAGCAGGTGTGTTGTGTTATCTTTACCTTTGTCTGTTTTTTTTTCTCTTATCAAGTCCATGATTTCTTCTGGGAGATGATTTTGTTTGTGTGTAGTCATGGTAACTATGGCTGTATTATGGCTTTCTTGATTTGGTTGGTGAGATTCTTTATTGCAGTGTCTATTTCTTCCTTGGCTTTTATGTGTGACCCGGACCGATATGCTCTGGTAGCTCTTTCCTAAGTTTCTCCCAGAGTATGGAGGATTAGATGGGGGGGGGGGGGTAGGTGGCTGGTCTTTACTCCCTAAGTAAAGTAGGATTGGGTTATGATCTGATGAAAATTAGTTCAGTGATTGGAGGCTGTACTGGTATTTGATGTTGTGTAGGATAGCGATATCTAGGGTGTCGGCTGTGCCTGTTGGGCTATGGTAGGATGATTTGGTGGGTCCTGACGTTAAAAGAGGATACAGCCATTTTTTTTTTTGTGGTTCTGCTGTTCTAGGAGGGATGTTTGGATTTAAGTCCCCAGCGACGATGATGAACACATATACGCCAAGAACAGCATCCAAGTCGGAAAATAACAGGATTTTTGCAGGGGAGTTGTAGGCGGCGAAGATTTTAAGTCTTCCAGTTGAGTGTGTGTGAACTTCGATGACGGTGAGCTCTAGTTTGGTGGTTGAAGGGTTGGGTATTCCATTGTGCCTGATGGAGGTTTTGAGGAATGTGGCTCTCCGCCACCTCTGTAGTCAGTCGGTCATTTCTATACAGTGTGTAACCTCTCAGTTTTGGTTTGTCTGCAGGTCTTAGATCAGTTTCGTTGATTAGGATGATGTCGGAGTTGTGTCTGTGAGAGAATTCTTGAAGCTCAGGTATCTTGTTTTTTAGATCATTGGCGTTTTAAGCGACGATCTGTAGTGGGTCTGGAGTATTCGTCTAATTTTGTTAAGTAACAAGCACTGATAAGATAGTATGTGTTTCTTGTACGAATCTTTTTTTTGGAGTTTGGTAAAGGGTTTGACTTACTGAAGTTTTGAAGCATGTTACCAATGAGGCTGTGATGACTGCTGTCATTTTTGGATGGGGTTGGTCCTGTTGGATATCTTTGGATTGGCAGGCAACTTCGTTTTATACCCTGCTTCGACGGTGGCTTTCCAGACTTTTAGTGTTTTCCATTTGTGGAAGATGGTGTTTTGTTGTCTTTTGTTGGGTGTCAGGCAACAGGGAAGTCGTCATCTCTGGTACCTGTGGGCAGAGTTGAGAGGTGATCTGTCTCTTTTTGTTGTCTGTTTTGTTCTTATGGTAGTGACTTCAGCCTCTGTAGTTTTCCGGTTGGAGGCCCCGCAGTTGGCTGGTGTGGTCCTTGGTTTTTTACCAGGTTGCTGTGAGATGGTTTTGTCCACATTTTAGGCCTTTGTAGTCTGTTCTGCAAAGTTTCTCTGCGTGACCGTATGTTTCACATCTGTAGCACTGACCCGACGAGGCTCTTTTCCTCAGTGGTTCAGGTGTGATTTTCAGACCACAAATCGTTGTTATGTTTTATATATACTTGGGGGTATTTTGTATCTCAATGAGAACTAGGGGGATTGGGCTCTTGTCGGCCCGCAACATTCTGCTGACCTTGTCGGGTGGGAGATCGTGGAGGCGGAGTTCTTCGATTATCTCATCTGTGCAGATGTTTTCTATTAATCCCCTGAGCACAACTTTTAGATTTTTCTCTGACTTCAGCGAGAAAGTATGATATTTAATTCCTAAATCGCTTATATTTTTTGTGAGGTGTCTGTAGTCCACCACTGTTGCAGGCTGAATTTTGACTCCGCCCTCCACGTTCTTTGCCCATGAATAGGTTTGATGGTTTTGCATACTGGACCTGTGGGCCGTCCATCTTTCTTTTCCGGTAGTTCAATTGGTGGGACATTTTCGTTGTTGGGTGTTGGGGGATCAGTATTGGGGTCGTCTTCTTCCATCTCCTCGTTTGCCTGTGTCTCCGCTGTTTTATGCTTTTTTCGCGCATGGATTTCTGTATGATCTGTTGGTGTGGTAGTAGAGATTATCAGATTCATCTTCCCTTCTTTCCCTGGTGTTGTGTCGTCCCCTTCTGTGGAGTCCTCTGTCGCTGAATATAGGATTTAGTAACCTGGCCAATCAACCTCAGATTTCTTCAACAGTTTTTTGAGAAGGTCGAGCGCCAGCTTTCAGCGTCCTTCGCGTAATCCCACTCGTGGTTATTCTTTGTTGCACTCACTTTTAAGTTCAACACTGGCACTTACACTCTAATCCTTTCCATCAATCCCGGTCAAATACTACCGTCTCGTGGTCCATAAATCTAACACGGTACATTGAAATGATCTAAGTTCGATGGTCGATTTCCTTCAATTTACGGGGAAAAAATCCGAGGATTCGGCGTGCAAATAACTCAATCCGATTCTGCTTTAGTTTTCCGTCAGATAACTTTAATTTGGAAGGCAGAGCTGTACTTACACTTTTCCTGAGGCGATTGGGTCCCGAGGCTCTAGAGTGCTCTGGGACCCTCCTCATTGCAGGGGGCGCTTAAACTAGCCCTAAATTATGATGGTCCCAGCTAGCGCCTCATGCGTCTTTGCATAAGTATACGGCCATGTAGGAAGGAGGATAATAATTGTTATTAATTCTTTATATTAATTTGACGAAATTTACTGAAACTAAAAATAATAATAGAGGAGTAATAATATATATTTAGTTTTCCCTTAAATATGTGAAGCAGTTATTAAAAAAATATACTATGTCTGGATCATGTCTCTATTAAACAACCTGTGAAATTAAGAATTTTTACTTGAACTGGTATCAGATCACCAGAGATCAGATCCTTTACCTTAGACAGATTATAGAAAAATATGAAGAATTATTTTGGTAATATGTTCTTAGACTATTATAAAACGTTTGACTGTGTTGAACATGTGAAACTGTGGGAAGTAATGAAAAGAATGGGTTTTCCTCAACACACTATCAGGGTGATAGCCAACTTGTACAGGGAGCAAGAAGCCATTTCTCACCCTCACTCAGTTATTGAAAATGTTATGAGTAAAAACTAACCATAGGAGCAATATTTGTAGATTTAACTGCAGCTTATGATATCATAAACCATCTCACACTCAGAAATAAACTATACAGAATAACTAGAGACTATCGCCTTTTCCTCCTAATCCAATCACTCGTGGAAAACAGACGCTGCTTTTTTGGACCTGGGAATAGGAAAAGCCACTGGCAACCCCCAAAAATGTCCTGACTTAGGGAAATGTATTATCACCATTATGTTTCAACATCTACTAAATTATCCCCCTAAACTTTCCAGGTAAACATTTTACCTATGCTGATGACCATGCCATAGTTACTCTATCAAAAATTTTCAAGTCCATTGAAACTACTCTATCACTTACCTTAAATAGTCTAAGCATATACTATATAGCAATAATCAATTAAAACCAAAAAAAAATTAGCTAAAGCCTTTTTATTCCCCTATATATCAGGAGTAGGCGAGGTCGTTTTTAGCCCTATTTAACTTATGGAGACTGAGTGGGCAGTTCAATCTCCACTGGTACCCAATCAGAGATAGTTTTCCCAAATCTATCACTAATGAAGCGGCACGTAGTGACGAGAGACGGCTCAACAAGTGCCGCGATCTCGTGGTCCTTAACACTAACCCTTGTATTTAATGTCTGAAATAATGTGGGGTTCTACGGTCGATTTTCTTGAGTTTAGGGGACGGAAAACCCGAGTTTCCAGGAGATAAAATCTGCTTTCCAGTGCTAGAGAACGACTAACTCGGGAACGGGTCGAAAAAAGGTTAGAAAAATTTGTTCTAGTCTTCGAAACCACAAGTCTTCCTTCCTGCGGTCAAGCGCCATGGTGTGCAAACGCCACATCCACTGAGCTACACAGGCTCTGAATTAAAACCAAAACTGCATGAAAAGTCAGACTGACCTTAACAATAAAGAAGCGAACAAGAAGCTGCAGATTTTTCGGAAAGGCTCTAATGCAGAAAATTCCAGGAATCCACTCTACCTCGGTGTGACGCTCGATCGCACTCTTTCATATAAAATTTACATAGAAGGAAAAAAATGCAAAAGTGAATGCAAGAAATAATATTTAAGTAAGCTTACCTCGTCCAAATGGGGTGTAGACCCTTGCACACTGAGATCTTCTGCCTTGGCCATTTGCTATTCTTCCACAGGATATGCCTGCCAGGTACAGTCTAGATCCTGCTATGCTGAAAAATGTTACCCAGCATTGAATGAAAGCTTCCGTTTTTTTACAGAATGCCTGAAGCCAACACCACTAGAAGTCCATTGTACTTTGATTATTTTAATCTTAAACATTATTTTTATTATTACACTCCCGAACTCTGTCTAGACGAGTTTTTTTCGTCTATCGGATACAATATTTTTTCGACAGGACAACTCTGTGGATTGTGCAGGCCGAGACTGATTGGAGACAGGTTCCCAACTTAGTCGATATCGGCTTTTATTCCCATAAACTCAAGAAAATCGACCGTATCTGTATAATACACAGGATGGCATTACTTTTCTGCCCGATTTCAAAAAAAAAAAAATCAGCTAACGCATTTTTATTCCCGTATATACGGGAGTAGGCGAGGCCATTTAGCCCTATCTAACTTTTGGAGACTGAGTGAGCAGTTCAATCTCCACTGGTACCCAATCAGAGACAGATGGCCCAAGGCTATCACTAATTAAGCGGTAGGCAGTGAAGAGAGACGGCTCAAATGTGCCGCCATCTCGTGGTCTCTAACCCTAACACAATATATTTAATGTCTGAAATAATGTGGGTTCTACGGTCGATTTTCTTGAGTTTACAGGACGAAAAACCCGAGTTTCCGGGAGGAAAAACCTGCTTGCCCGTGCCAGAGATCGACTAACTCGGGAACCGGTCGAAAAAAGGCTTAGAAAAATTTCCTCTAGTCGCCGACTAGACTCGAAACCAAGACTTCCTTCGTGCGGCCTAGCGCGGTGGTGTGCAAACGCCCCATCCATTGAGCTACACAGGCTCTTGTCCGATTTCATCGGATTCAATTTATAATTATTGATAACCTTGGGCTAGCTGTCTCTGTTTTGTGAACGGTATAGATTAAGCATCCCTCACAGTCTCCAAAAGCTACATTCTCCTAAAACTGTATTGCCAACTCTCTATAACGAACAATAGGCATTAGCGGATCACTTCATTTTTAGTATTGTTGTTTAATGCCTGTGTATTCTTGAGGAAATGGCGTTTGCATCCGTATTTATGTCGCGAGAAGAAAGATTATCTAAGTTTGAATTTAATCTTTCGCTAGAGAAACATTTTCTATCCCATTTTTCAAATCATTCCCGAGTTAATTGATCCCTGGCATGGAATGCTGGTTCTTTTTCCTTCAAGAAACAGGAATTTTTCATCTTGTAAACTGATGAAATTCAACCGGATAACCCGAACTATTTCAGAGAATAATATATTCTATTTCAGTTAGTATAATGACACACTGGAACATATCTTCTGTATTCTTTTCATCAGATGCCTGTTTAAATTGGTGATATTCTTTGATTAGCTATCTCTGATTGGTGGTTAATGATGGAGTTTGATCCCTTCAGACTCCAAAAGTTAGCTTGGGATAAAACGGTTTTGTCTACTCCCATTTGGGAATATAACGCGTTAAACATTATTTTTATTATTATGGAAGCTCCATGGAGTGACACATTTCACAGGAGGTCTGATTGTTGTACACACACACACACACACACACACACACACACACACACACACACACACACACACACACACACACACACACACACACACACACACACACACACACACACACACACCGTCTCTGCATTCACAACATTCTCGATCAATATACTGCAATCATCATCATCACTTTCCATGTAAATAAACGTTTTCATATGCTCCTGACATGATCTTTTCAAAGCTTCCAGGTATGATTCCCTTGTTCACTTCTAACTTCCCCCATTCTCTGCAAACCATCTTTATACATTAATTTGATAAAAAACCTCTTAGCAACTTATATGTCTCAAGATTATCCCACCCTTCTCCTATCCACCAGCCTTTGACGATTGAATGTCCCCAATCTGCTTTCATATTCGACATTCCAGAGACAAAAACCCCTAAACTCTCTTTTTTGTACACTTTCCAATAACTTCTCATCCTTTTGAAAATAGATGATTAAATCTTTGCAGAGAAATCTCTATGCAGACTGATCAAAGCCATTAGGCTCTGGTCTACAGTTCACTTCTACATCCTCATCTCCTTCACTGCTCATAAGATATTCTTTCCAATTGTATTCATGTCATCTTGCAAAGTCAGAACATTCACTGTACTCTTCATTGTTCTGTCCATCTATCCATCATCTGCAAACAGTTGCTAATCACCAACAAGCACCTCTCGCAATAATATCAGTATACAATCTAAATGGGAACAACCAGAAAATAGACCATTGAGCACTCTAGTAGCGACTTTCCTCTTTTGGGTTATTCCTCTTCCAAACACAACTTACTGATAACTATCAGGTAACAATCTCTAATCCATCATATTAATATGTTCTCCAAATACATTCGTCCAATTTAATTCCCATCTTATCTTCCGGAAATCTTTCAAATGCGTTAGAAAATTGTAAAGATACTCCCATGAATGGTTCACTCTTATCCAATGCATTTGTCACCTTGTTAAAGTGAGTCAGTAGATCACTAAAACATGATCTTCGTTTTGGAAATCTATGTTAACCATCGAAGAGAATGCAGTTGTCAATCCAATTCTAAATCTTGGTCATTAGTAACCTTTCTGACACTTTCATTACATCTTTAGTCAATTGGACTCTAAATCGAAGAGAGTTAAGTCACATCCCATGTGAAATAGTTCAGTTTTGCCCTATTGTCGATTCTTTGTAACTTGGCCCAATGCAAGTCTCATGTCAATAGTTATGTGAAAGCTGTTGTTATTACCCTGGAACATTCCCACGAAACACATGGTTTTAATTCTTAAAGTCCTACCGGTAAGTAACATCAAGTTTACTAATTTCCGGGTATACGTTTATTATTTAATTTCCGGGTATACGTTCACTGACTATTAGTAACTTTTCTTATTCCTGCCTTTTGAGTTTATTCAAAGGAAGCATGATGTCATATTCACAAGTGTGAAATACCTTTATGAATTACTCATTAAATGTCCAAACTTTAACTTCTCTATTAGTTATCATCTTCAATTTTCTCTAACCCATTTCATCCTTTCATAATCATTCATTCCTCTACTGCCCACGTATCAGAAAATACTCCCTGTGATATTTTTGACCTCACTGGGTAACTGCTGCTCATACTACACTTTTGATACCTTTACCATGAAAGTCAATTTCCTTTCAAATCTTTGCACTCTTAATGGAACTGCTTATTACCGGTCATCTTGTGCTGCTTACCCAGTATTTTATTTCCCTAGACTGCATGAATTACCTCTTCATTCATCCATTTCACGCCTGCTCTATATATCTTTTTTTGATCTTTGTAATGCATTCTGACATTGCCTCCGCCAATTAGTTGTTGTACAGGGCCCATTTGATGAAATGATCAAATACAGACCTTTGATCGTCTGTGGCATCTGTTGTTAAGTTCCATCGAGCCATTTTCGACTTCTGGTAATTCTACGAACATACATTCTCCATTCAGTTCTGTCCCTGGCCATATCTTTCAGAATTTCCAAAAGCATTCCAGTTGCTTCTTTAACTCCACCTACCTCTCAATACTTCTAATTCTTGGGCTTACTCTTCTCTTGCTTCCATCAACTTTAGCAAGTATTATCATCTTCTCTAAACTGTCATTTGTTCGCATAATATGTCCGAAGTATGACAATTTTTGCTTGATGATCATAGCTTCGAGAGGGCAATCTGGCTTTATTCCGTCTATCACTGATTTATTGGTTTGCTTTACAGTCCATGGTATTCTTAGTAAGCGTCTCCAAACCCATAATTCAAATGCATCTATCTTCATTCTTTCACTCTTTCTCAGGGTCCAACTTTCACATCCATACTGTATCATGGTGAATACCATTGCTTTCACGATTCCGATTTTTGTTGCGAGGCTGATATCTTTATCTTTGAAGATGTTGTTGAAATTTGTCATTGCTTTCTTTCCAACTAATAATCTTGGACATTTATTATGATTATTATTATTTTTTATGTGACACCTCCCGGGAGTCATAAGACCCATCGAGGGAAAGTGTGCCAACAGCATCGAACGATTGTTACCCGTCCAACTACTAATCGCGCTCAAACTTGCTTAAACTATTAGTAGCAGAGGCTCTACGAATCGAACAACCTTTAACTTCTTCAGTACAATTACCATCTTGATCAATTCGGGCTCCTAGGTGCAGAAAATTGTTCTATTCCCCCCCCCCCCAAATACTTCAAAATCATTACTTTCACATGTTGCCATAACTTTTGACTTTTAGATTTAAGTTTAAACCCATATTTAGCACTTTCTTCTTTAATTTTCATAATAAGTTCTTCCAAATCTTCTTTGCTTTCTGCTAGGCAAGGTAGTATCATCAGTATACCTCAAATTATTAATATTTCTTCCCCCAATTTTAATTCCAACTGAAGATGTCTCCAGCCGTGCCATTCAATGTATTCGCTGTACAAGTTAAACATGTACAGAGATAAAAAAAAACATCCTTGTCACACCCCTTTACCTATTGTGAAATGCTCAATTTCTCCAAGATCTGTTCATAATAAAGATTCCTCAGAAGGATAATGAAATGCTCTAGTACTCCTATTGTTCTTATCTACAGAGTCAAAAGCCCTGCTATAATCAAGGAAACAAAGGTAGACATTCTTTTGTTATACCTGTGCTCTCTCTGTTATCCACCTCACATTGGCAATTTGATCTCTTGTTCCTCTGCCTTTTCGAAAACTTGCCTGTTCATCTGGCATTTCTCTCTTCATGAATGGTTCCAGTCTTTTCTAAATGATCTTAAGTAAGACTTTATTGCATTAGAAATCAGTGCTATAATTCGTTAATTTTCGTACTCTCTTGCATTGCTTTTCTTCCATAAAGGTATTTTTAGTTGTGATCCAAATTTGCTGACATAGAGCTGTTAAAATTTTAACTGCCTCTTCTCCCAGGGGCTTTGAGCAGCTCAATAGGTATTCTGTCTCCTCCTGGAATATTGTCTTCTTACTGGACAGTTGTTGCAGTGCCTACCTCACTTCACTCTCCAGTGGTACTGGCTCCTCTGTATAATCCTGCTCTTCAAATTTCTTAGTAAATTTGGAGTCCTTTCTGTAAAGGGCTTCTGTATACTCTTTCCATCTTTCTTTGATGTCTGCAGCTTCTGTGAGATATCTTTTGTGTGTAAATTTCAATATTTTCACCTTGGCACTATACTTTCCTGTTAGTTCCTTGATAGTTTTGAAAATATCTCTTGTTGTTGCTTTCTTGTTTTGGTCTTCTATTTGTTGACATTCTTAGTTAAATTATTTTCCCTTGTCTCTTCTGGCTTGTCGTTGAAACTTTGCATTCAAATGTCATACTTCCTGCAAATTTTCTGTGGCATTCGTTTTCCTCCTTTCCTGAGCAGTTTTGATTGCATCTTCTGACAGCCATTTAAACTTCATCTTCTTACAAACTATTGGAATAGTCTTCTTTGCTACTGTTTTAATTAAATCTTTGATCAATTCTCATAGCTCATCTGGTTCTCTTTCACACAAATTTAGTGTGTTGAATCTGTTCTGTATACTAATATTAATAATACCAGCTGAATTAATGTATTCAGCTGGTAGGTTTCCAAGATCATATCTGATCGACATTTGGGTTTCTATTTCCGTAATTTCACATGTATCGTAGCCACTAACAACTCATGGTCTGTTCAACATTCTGCACCTGGTGAAGTCTTGACAGATGGAATTGCACTTCTTTTTCTTCTTTGTCCAAGTATACAGTCAGTGTAATTTCTCTATTGTCCATCAGGTGATATCCATGTGTACGATCTCTTTTGTGGTGTTTAAAGCAGGTGTTAACGACAAGCAAAGAATTCTCTGCTCGAAACCCAACTAGTTTCTTCCCTGCAATGTTACGATTACATAAACCAAAACGACCTGTTATTCCTTCTTCCTCAGTCTCTCTCTCTCTCTCTCTCTCTCTCTCTCTCTCTCTCTCTCTCACTTTTACATTCCAATCTCCGATAAGTAGCCATAAATCTCGCTTTGGTGTTGCATCTATCACTTCTTTTAATTTGTCATAAAATTCTTCAATGTCTTTTTCTGATGCCTCTGTATTGGGTGCATAAACCTGAATGATGGTCATCTTCATTGGATGTCCACTCTCACACTGAGAGAAATGATTCGGTCACTCATTGGATTATAACCTAATACATACCTAGCCATCTTTTTCTGATTAAGAAAGATACTCAATTTTTACGACGTTTCTCATGTCCTGAGTAATACACCATATAGTCCCCTGACAAAAATGGCCCATTCCTGCGGCGTCTGTTACTTACTCTTTAAGGCAATTGTGTCTCAGAAAATTGTGTCTCTGCATTTTATGACAGTTTTCTCAGAAAGTACATAGAATACAAGTATACACCGAGGAAACCTAGGAGATTTTGCGGAACCCCAGGTTGCGTCGGAACCGTTTTAGATGGTTTTTATGACTAGATACATGAATCTCATTTAGAAACACTAGATAGGATCCAGTATTACGTCACCGCTACTTTATTTTTATATATTTTTGGGAATGACGTATTAGCTCCACCGGGTGGTGAAGCATGACACTTTAACATTGAAGTTTGCCGTGAGTTTCGTAATGCAGGGTGTTTGTAATTATTGGTGCATCGCAGAAACTTATAGTGATGTTTTTATGAGGATGCCATTGTACTGTTTGTATATAACTGAATTCAAGTTTTATTCTTCTTTTTTTCTTTCTTTCCTTTTTCACACCATAGCTGTAGGAAATTAAAATGCATTCATTACGGAGATGGTTTTATAGACCAAAGGTGAGTAAAGTACATATTAAATGTTGTGAAAAGAGGTGTTATCGAGATTTAACTCGATTATTTAAAAGAATCCAGATGGTGACAGTTTTAATATAGCAAGGCTCTATAATTAAACTAAGAAATATGGTTGTGTGATCAAGAAGATATTGGATTCATAATTTATAGCCTTATCAAAACTAAGTCACCTCGGTTAATTTGCAGTCATTTTTTGAAGATTGTTTGGTTTTCGAAATTCTGCACACTCTTCATATTCTAATATCTTACCTCTGAAACATCTGACCTCTTAAATATAAATATTTTAATACTCAGGTTACAGACTTGGTTTTCTTTATTGAAACTAAAAATATGGAAAACGTGAATAAAAGTTTGGAGAAAAGCACGTCAGGAACTGTTGTATTATGATTTCTCAGTGAACACAACAAAATTAAATTACTTTTTTTTTTTCTCCAGTACAAGATAAAGTGCTTGTATGGTTCATATTCAGTGATCATGTTACACGTATTAAAATTTACATTCATAATTCAAAAATAATACCTCTTCGATGCAGAATTTTCCTTCTAGTACCCAACCACCTGGGCGAGGGCTGCGAGTAAAGTTGGGGGAAGGGGGAGTTGGAAGATGTTGACATCCCAAAAGCATTCTGCCGATTTTATTACTTAGGGTTTAGTTCCAATTTGTTGTTCACAGTGGAATACTGAGTGGTATACATAATGGTAGGATTTTTAAAGTTGTAATATGATTCAAAGATCTTATTAAAAAACTACATTATCAGCCTACAAAAACTATTTTTCTCTTCTTGAATAACGACTTCTGATGCCTCATGATTTCATATTATTAATAAGTTTAACTTCACGTTTTTAATGTGGAAAAAATTACAAGAATTAAGTGTGGCAGTGATTAAATGAATGTAAACTTCTTGCATGTTTCGAAGGACAATTGAACATTGTGCCTTTTGATTGAAAAATACTTGAGTTTGATTATCATTATAATGGATAATTAGTTATTATTATTATTAGAATGGGCAAACTCCAAGGAGTCCTTAGCCTCATCGAGGGAGGCCCTAACATCATATCAAGAACAACTATTCAACATTCACACAGTATCTATCATACTTCGCCTTGAACTCATTTACAGCCATGGCACCCACAACAGACTCTGGCAGCTTATTCCACTCATTCACCACTCTCCAAGTAAAAAACCTAGCTCTAACACCCTTGCTAACCACACTCTTGCCCAGCTTCTATGGATGGCCCCTAGTCCTCCCACCACCAGTCCTGTTCTCAAAAATATCTTCTGAATTAATGTTATAGAAACCCTTCAGTAATTTGAATGTCTCAATTATATCGCCCCTTTTCCGCCTATCAGCCAATTTCTGCAGCCCGCAGATCTTCAACCTGTTCTCATAAGGTTCATTCCGTAGACCTGCTATCATCTTGGTCACTTGTCTCTGGATCCTCTCCACCTCCTCTCCATCAAGAAGAAACCCTGGCTCCCAAATCTGGGCACAGTAGTCTAGATAGGGTCTTATCAAGGCTTGATACAGAAGAACAATAATCTGCTTGTCAAAGTATTTTTCAGCAACCAAGTGATTTGATAGCTGATTTAGCCACTTTTGAGATGTGCCCCCTGAACTTTAACTCCCTATCCACCAACACTCCCAAATCCCTGGCCTCGTCTATCTCCCAGAGTACAGTTCCACCAATGTGGTATACTGCTGCTAATCTTTTCATCCCAAATTGCATAACCTTACATTTTGCCACATTAAACTGGCATCCATTCTCCTTAGCCCAGTTTTCCAATCTATCCAACTCATCCTGCAAAATTTTGACATCACGTGGATTCACTATTGCTCTACCCAACTTTGCATCATCAGCAAACAAATGAACAGTTCCTCTCTGATCCTTTCCTATATCATTAATGAACAAATTAAACAGTAGTGGTCCAAGAACAGAACCCTGCATCTAGTCACAGACCGTCTTTTGGACTCTACTCCTGAATAAACCGCTCTCTGATATCTCTCAATCAACCACCCTCCTATCCATCTCACCAACCCTATATCTCCCCATATGCTGCAGTTTACTAATTAGAATTCCATGTGGCATCCTGTCAAAGGCGTTAGCAAGGTCCAGTAAGATCACTCTAAACCCATTACCCTTATCCAGTTCAGCCGTCACTGTGTTATAAAACGTGAGCAAGTTACTAAGGCATGATCTACCCTTCACAAATCATTCTGCCCCCGCATCCAGTATCCCATTTTCATCTGTCAATTCCTGTATTCTCCTCTTGACAATTTGTCCAAGACCTTGACAACGATTCCTGATATGCTAATCGGTTGGTAATTTACAACATCAGTCTTGGAACCTCCTTTATGCAGTGGAACTATTTTCCCCTCTTTCCACCCCCTCGGGACTAACCCAGACCCGAGACTCAAACTAGACAAAATGGTCAAGGGCACTGACAATTCTTTAGCTGCTTCACATACGACACGAGCTGGTATATCATCCAATCCCACAGATGTATTGACATTGAGGTTTTGTAATAGACTATTCAACTCCACTTCATTCACCACAATTCCGTATAAGTTGTTGGTTCCTTCATTCCTGCAATGTCACCACCTGGATGATATACTGTTGCAAAGTGCTCACTCAGTAATTCCACTATATCAACTGATTTGGTTACCTTCATTCGTGTTTATCAATTAAACCTGAGTTAGTTGATGTCATATGGACATTATACTTTTTTTTTTCCTTTTAAAACTTCTGAGAATTTAACATTAAACAATACAGATATTTTGGTTAGTTTTGATATCATCTCACTTTTTGCCAATATTCCCTTAAATGACACCTTATTACTTTTAAAAGAAGTTTTCTTCCTGATATTACTAATCTGTTTTTCTTTGCTATCCATTCTGGATATTTCTCTTGGAAACTCAAAATTTATAAACAGATAGAAGAATACCCTGTGGTTTCTCCCCTCCACCAATATTTTTATGGAATATTTTGAAAATAAGGTCTTGACTCAGCCCATCACAAACCTTCTATCTGGTTAAGATATGTGGATGCTATGTTCTCCATTTGGTCTCATAGCCCAGACACATTACTCTTTCCTCTCTCACTTCAATAGTCATCATCGTAGAATCCAGTTTACCATGTTAAAAGAAACCAATAATAGTTTAACCTTTCTAGACACCTTGGTAACATGCCTAGCCAATGGTAACCCGTCCTTTTCGGTATACAGGAATCCCACCCGCACAGGTAGATTCACGAACTTTCCCATACTCCTCCCTTCAACAATATGGTGTCATTAAAATATTAACCAATAGTGCCTATAACCTTTGTTCCAATGATTCCTCTCATTAATCATATACTCCACACCTTCTTATCTAATGGCTACAGTTCCCACAGTATCAAAAAATAACCAGTCCTTCCCTCAATCTTCTACCTCTTCAGAAAGATTTTAGTAATGCTATCAATGTTTGAGGCACTTCAGAAAAAAAATAGCCTGAGTCTTAAAGAAATGCAATCTCTGCATGACTTTCAATTCTCACTGATAGCTTGCTCTTCATATATGTTCTACTAAAGATCAGCTTCCTCTTCTCTCTCTCTCTCTCTCTCTGTGTGTGCCTAGCATATTCAGAGTACACTATTCTGCAAGTTGGTCTGTTATGGAAGGATAGGGAGATCAGCCAACATCCCTATGAAAGATCGCAAAAAATTAGATTATTAGAAAAAATTAGATTAGATAATTAGAGCGCCTCCGTAGCGCAATTGGAAGAACGACGGTACATTGCGCCCTTCGATTGGAATAGGCTTAAGTTCGATTCTCGTCGCGACGGGAGGAATCTTTATCTGGTCGATTTCAATCGATGGTGAGTTAGCCGATCTCATACGGAGGTAGCAGGGTTTTTTCTCCCGGAAACTCGGGTTTTTCATCCCGCATACATACAAATCGGCCCTTCAGAACACACGCAATTTACAGACAAAAATTACTAGTTGTGGTGTTGGAGGTGGGCGGTAGATGGCGTTGATTCGTAGTAGAGGTAAGGTGTAGAGATAGTTGAAGATGTCCTCCCACGATGAGTCCTCTGACTCCTTGGAGGTATCAGGAATAATAATAAAAATACATCTGCAGTCATGACTATGGTCAATCTTTCCTTGCAGACCATTCTTTAGATATGGCTTATAGAATGAATTGGAAAAAGACCACCGTGCTCTATTGCAGTAATTTAGAAGGAAAAGACTATTTTTGGAATCTGCAGCTTCCCTCGGAAATCAGCCTAATTTAAATGGTGGTTGCATTTAAAATGACTTTGGTTGCATTAAACTTTCAGAAATTCATTAAACTTTATTTCAGAATTTATTTCATTTATTTAATTCAGAATTATATCAGAATTTCATTAACTTTCAGAAATATGGGAAATACTAATGCTTTAAGATCCCAGTTTACATCCTAGGCCATCAATAGGTACCTAATAGGATGCCTGACTTAGGACTCTAGTCTTTTGTCTACATGTTTCATTTTAGTTTTGTGTTGCCTTTGTGTGTGTTACAACTCTCAGTGTTACAGGAATTAAATAATATTTTTAATCCTATCCCAATGCTATTTCACTCCATTAAGCCTCTAACATGTGTTTCTTCCAGCACTTAAGCCTTAACATATGAGCTATAGCATATGTTTCTGTAAACCTTTCCATGGCATGTGTCTAATGGTTGGTTGATTGGTTATGCTAGTTAAGGAATCAGCCATGGATCTAGATTGCCAGAATCCATACTAGTAGTTACTGATAAATTGGTGGGCCTCAGGAGTAGTTGACAGTTGATAACTTTCTCCATTATTTTGGAGATGACTGAAGATAGTGATGAGTTGAAAGTTTATTTTTCACTTGGTTAGAATATAATAAATTTAGTTTAATCCTTTATCCAAGTGTGAGCAAACAAAGTTTGCTCACACTTGGATAAAGTGTGAGCAAAAAATAAACTTTCAACATCTTTCTCTAAATCCAGAGTAATTTATTAAAAATGGGTGGCACACCATTTGGCAACTTCTATAGGTAGAGATGACCTGCGAATGCTTCTGCCTGGTATCTCAGCTTGGGCCTGGCTCCCACTGAAGAGACCTCAATAAAGGTCGAAACTAGTCTGGGTAGTGGCCCTTCCCTTAATGCATAACATTAGACATATCCGCAAGGAGATGTGTTTTGCATTATAGGAGATACTGAGACAGGAGTATTGGTAGCTTGCTCCACCTTTGCAACGAGTTGCCCTGGTGTGTACCACCTTACCTCAGTCCTGAAGATACTTTCAGGCGCAAACTTTGTTTGCTCACACTTGGATAAATGATTAAACTAAATTTATTATATAGTGATGAGTTGATAGTTAGATAGCAGCCTTATCTACTCCTCTCCCTTTTGTTTTTTTAGGATAGGGGTTGGATAAATGTTTGCTTCCATGTGTTGAGATAAGTAGTGCCAGCTCAGTATAGAAGATGGTAGGGACAATAAAGGATAAATATTAGTTCAATATTTACCCTTTATTAGCCAGTAGAGCCAGAAGAGATTTTTAGGAGGCAGTCTGCCTTGGTCATCTGTCTGTATATAGTAGGCCATTTTGCGATCCCAGGGCACTTCATAATCTTAAGGAATTAAATTAAGGGGATAAAAATCCCTTATTATTTTACAGCCAGTATGCAAAACTCTGAGATCGAAAAACTATGATCTAAGAGTTTCATGCCGAGGAACTATCGGTGAAACTCTTAGATCATAGTTTTCGATCTCAGAGTTTCGCATACTGGATAAAAAATAATAAGGGATTTTTATCCCCTTAATTTAATTAACTTCGCCAGAAAAAAATAGCTGTTTGGCTTTTTAATCTTAAGGAATGTGATAAGAGGCTGGAGTTATTTTGTTTTTAGTGAGCATATCATGGTTGATAATGTGAAGTGGTCTGAATTTGGTGTGAAGGTTATGTTTTAGTAATTTAGCTATGATTTCAGATGTACCCCAAATATATGGGATAGAAATAGTGGTTCTTTGGTTTTATTGTTGTTGTTGTTCCGGGAAACTCCAAGGAGTCGACAGACTCATCGAGGGAGGCCCTAACATCATGTCTGGATGTTTTCATCATGTTTTCTCTGTTTGAAGGCAGAGGCTCGTGTAGTATTTTATTTATTTTTTAGAAACTGTAGCAGTTAGCCAGAAAAAGTGTGGCTAAGATAGTTGAATTCATTGGCAAGAACTACATCACTAGAACAAATAGCACTGACTTGGCTCTGTATAAGTTTGTGAGCAGGACTCTATACTATCAATTTAGAGCATAGGGAAGTATTGGATTTATGAATTTTAAGGGCCTTATAAATATGAGATGGTTTAATATGAATGGGTTTTAATTTGTGAATGATTTCTTTGGGCCAAGAAGTAACTTTTTTTTTTCAGTAATTTATTTGTCCCCTAAAATTCATAAATCCAATACTCCACTAATCCAATAGTTGATAGTATAGAGGGTGCCGTATTAGGAGATATTAGGTCTTTTGTATATTACAATTTGAATTTTTTCTCATATGTATTGTTGCATGTTCACTGGAACAAATAATTGTTTTCTGACCATGCTGGTTTCAAATCTACTGAAATATAAGTAGATTTTAAACCAGCATGTTGAGGAATATCTCTGTATAATTTGTTTTTAGTGTTGTAATACCACGAAAAAGAGATGAATAATGTCTAGCACCTAAGACTGTCATTCAACAAGATCTCCATGGATAGAATGTTGCAGATCCCATCCTTGAATTTTGAGGCCATTGTTTCCATTGTGGTTGGCTTAGTGCGGTGGTTAAATTTAAAATCCTTAAATCTTTTTTTAGTTTCATATATTTAAGTGTAAAACTGCAAAATACATATTATTAGATCAAAAAAGGAACGAAGACATTTTAAAAGAACTGAAAACAAAATCAATAGAAGAAAAACTAAACAATTATAAACAAAAATGGATTGAACATGTGAACTGAATGGCCAACACGCGACATCCTAAACAAATACTAAAATATAAGCCAATTGGAAAGAGAAGGCAGGGTAGACATCAAAAAAGAATATTTGATGGATAATGTGACTGGAAGAGATCGATATGGTCAATACCTATAATTAGTGTTATGATGATATTTAAGTTTCTTGTAGACAGGTTTATACGTTGGTTATGCGTTATTAAATTACTTAAGGAATTGAACAACTTAGATATGAATATAAATTAAATTACACTTTAATAAATATTTCCGATATTTCGACAACGTGACGTTGCCAAAATATTGGAAATATTTATTAAAGTGTAATTTAATTTATATTCGTATCTACGTTGTTCAATTCCTTAAGTAATTTAATAATTTAAGTGTAGTGTGGTGTGATATTGTAGACTAATCAAAGATTTCCACCAAATCTTGTGGCAGTTTCTGAAGCAGATCAGCTGATTTATTGTGGTGAATCAATCTACCATTTAGATTAGAATTCAGTTTCACTGATGTATAAAAGGTCACAATTGTGTCAGTTTGATATGTTTCTTCTTCATGTAATGTTTTTTTTTTTTTTTCAATTTTATTGTGAAAAAATAAAAAGTGAGTAGTTTTTTTTTTATTAATGAAATCATAAATTATGGTTTGTTCTAGTAATTTACTAGTATGTTCTTAAGTGGGCTTCAGTTGTTAAATACAGACTCCCACATTTGAGCTGAAGATTCAGTATCTTTATAGAAATGTTCTTTTTATTTATAAATACAAAAAACTTTTAGGAAGAATATCTGTTTAAGAAAAAAAAAAAAAGCGTGTGTGTGGAGGGAAAAGCCCACTGTTTCATTTTATAACATTTTTAAATTACATATTTGAATTAAGTCATAATAAACATTGGAAGCGATTTTAGTTAAAATTTATCAAATTGTTCTTCAGCATTTCATAATAATTACTTATTTCCTATTAGTGAGAAATGGCTTACTTATTCTTCTGTAGAGAGAAGATAACTCAAAACTAGCTCAGTTTTATTGGGCAGATGAAGAACTCACATTGGTGGCAACAGAACTAGATAGTTTTGATGGACGAACTGATCCAGATAGATGTTCGATTCTTGTTAGTCAGTTGAGAGTATGTCAAGACAAGGTAGGTATTTCATCATAATCATCATTAAATTCTTAACTTGTGCCCTTTGCTGGGGGGGGGGGTATACAGGAATAATATTATAGTAGTACTACATGAAAAAAGATACATCAAATAAATTAAATTGTTATCTGTCAAGTCTAATATTATCAGATCCTATATTTTTGTCTTCTAAGGCACTTCTGATTATAGCAATCCATGTCCTCTGGGTCTATTAGAAGCAATATTAGGAAAGAACCTGACATGGTCGGCATTCATGAATGTGTTAACGGAGTGAATCACTGGTATGTCACTTAAACAGAACAGGAGATGGAAGGTTTAGCAAAACAAGTGTTCTTTGCCTGGATATTTTTGGATATTCTATTAGAAGTTAATGAAGAAAGTAAACTCTCCTTCTCAGTATATAGGAAGCCGACAAACACTAGAAGATTTCTAAATGCAACCTCACACCACCATCCTTCACAAAAAATAAGCTTAATTAAAACTCTTCGAGACAGAGCATACAATATCTCCAGCACACAAGAAAGATGTAATGAAGAACTAAAATACTTAACACAAATCCTCCAACAGAATGGATATGAAACAAAAACCATCAAGAGAATCCTTAAAATGCCTCCAGCTAACAACAACAACAATAAAACAGGATTACAAAAACGCAATCGCGCTTCCTTATATCAAAAATGTTACAGATAAGCTAGCCAAATCAATGAACAAACACAACATAAAAGTAGCCTTCCTTCCTATGGAAAAAATCTCTCAAGATTCCTACATCCACCAAAACCACCTCATCATCCTCTTAAAAAACCAGGAGTCTACAAAATCCATTGCTCTTGCGGGATTTGCTACGTAGGACAGACAGGAAGATCTGGAGAAATACGCATGGCTGAACACCAAAAAGGCGTACAATACAAAAGAGAACAAAAAACGGGTCTTGCTTTCCATACCACTTCCACTGGACACGATGTACTCTGGCATAAAACGACAATGTCATACATAGAAAACAACAGTTATATAAGAAAATCTAAAGAAGCTGCTAATATGCTAAAAAAACCCAACCCAATGCAATAAAAATCAAGGTTTAATTCTCCATCAAGTGTGGTCAGCTCTAATAAAAAATCTACCTCAATCTGAGCTCGGACTGCATGAACGAGAACAAGAACACGTGACATCGTCCAGTATTGTTCAACGTCAATAACGTTATATATCTGCATTCTGTTATTTGAGTTTTATGAATAGCCAGACGGTTATGATTTGTATTTATTAATTCTCTTGTTTAAACTTTAAGTTATACTATTTACCCCCTGAAGATGTAAATCCTACGATTTACGAAACTTGTCGGGAACTATTATTTCAGTGTTTTATATAACTGAATAATAAAAAAATGTGGTGTAATCACCCAAATATATCTTTTGAAACAATTGTTTTTTTCCATTCTCCTGGGGGGATACCAGTTGAATAAATTTTATTTAAAAATAAAGAGTCTTTCTTTGAATCATGTTCCTGTGTATTTATATATTTCTGAACCTAGCTTATCTTCTCCAGGTGATTTTCCGTTTCTTGTTTCTTTCAATTCTTCTTTAGTTATTTCCTTTTCATTTTTTTGTTAATTGTTTGCCAGTTGTCTTTTTTAAAATATTTGTCTGTCCACAATTCTGTGTAGTAATTTAGAAATTCTTCTAATTTCAATTCAGTGTTTAATTTTATGTTTTCTTTGGTATCTGCATTTAAGTGTTTCAAAATCTTATATACATTGGGTCTTATTTTATATAAATCATGTCCTAAATTAGAAACAAATTTGTTCCATGATTCTCTGTCTTTTTCTGACTTCTCTTTTAGTTATGGCTCTTATTCTTTTATATTCTACTAGGGGGGAGCTCTGCCCCCCCCCCCCCAAGTTCCGGACTGGTAGGCCGGTTCTCCTTGAATTCTGATGACTCGAATTTTGAAGACTCGAGACTCAGGGTAGCCCCTGAGCTTCAAAATGTTTCAAATAACTTGACAAAAAATGTGACACAATAAAACGTTACAAAAAAAGGCTTATCATTTTATATTATAGAGTAGATTTCATTTTCTAATCTTTTACTGCTTAACCATTTGTGTTAGGCTTCTTTTTTCTTTTTGATTATTTCTTTGATTGTATCATCCCAAATCTTCAGTTTTTTCCTTTTATTGAATTTTTTGGTCTTTCCTAAGCTTTCATTTGCTGCTGCATTTAGTATAATTTTTATATTAAGCCATTCTATTTCTATTTCTTCATTTTGTTTTATTTTATCCAGATATTGGTTAATTCTTTGTTTATATAGCCATTGTATATTTGTGTCATTTAATGGTCTAGTTTTATAAACAAATGTTTCACATTTTCTTTCTATTCTTGTTACTTGTAGCCATTTAGGTGGTAATCTTAATTTTATTACTTAATTTTATAACCAAATTTATTACCACAGTTATTCAATATAGTCAAGGAATCCTGTACTCTTGTACAGGATTTATTCATTATTTATTTAGAAGAAAATAGAGACTCCTCAATGAGTCATTGAATCCATGTAGGTTTAATAATAATAATAATATCATCCTGTCTATAAAGTGAAGAGCTGAGATTAAGATCTCCAATTTTGATATCAGATTTAATACCACTTTCCTTCATAATGTGATCCATATTGATGTTGAATAACTGTGGAGATAATGTGCACCCTTATGTTGCACCTGATTTAACTTCAAACTGTCTTCCTGTACCTCCTTCAATTCTAACTACTGACATTAACTCAAATTAGACTATGTATTGCTTGACATAATGTTCCATTTACACCATATAACTATAGCATTTTGAACAGCTGTGCACTTCCCTTTTTCAAATCTACAAAACTTAAGTACAGATCCCTGTTATTTCTATGATTTCTCAACTATTGTTCTTAAATTGAAAACCCGCTTGTTGTTCAAGTTGCCATTCCACAATTTTCATGAAAACTCAGCAGGGAAATTTCCCTTTTTTATAGATGGATACTCTGCTCCAATCATCCTGCCACTATAAAACTTTTATACATCCATATTTGAGCGTTTTTGTTTAAATGTCATTCACTCTGCCTTAGCATTTTTCATGTTTTTGATGGCTTTTTTCTACTTTAAGTATTGTATTGATATATATTCTTTATGGCATATTTCTTGAGTGTTTTCTACCACTCTACTGTCACTCCTTGTTTTGTTTAGTAGCCATTCTAAATAATTGCTCTGTACATCTAGGATGTCTTTATCATCATATTTTATATGATCTTTATCATCTCTGATTCCTTTTACAGTACTCTTTTCTCCATATCTAAGCTTTTTCAATAGCCTCTAGAATATTTTGCCACCTTCAGTATATTTATTTTCTATGTTCTTATCAAAGTTTCTGACATTTGTTTACCTGTTTTTACACAGTGCTCACATTCTTAATTGTTCACTGTACGCTTTAAGAACATAAACTGACTTACTTGCTAGAACTTTCAATACTTTTTCTTCTTCTTTTCCTTTCCTGCCTCTTTAACTTCCTGAGTCCATGATGGAATTTTGAATTTTCTATCCTTGTGGACATCACCATCATCTCTCTCTCTCTCTCTCTGGCTGAATCAATGTTTTCTTCATGGTTTTTCACCGAATCTCCAGGGTTTAATTCTTGTTTTCAACTCTTTCATTTTTCATTTAAAAATATTTGAGTCTACTGTACAGTACTATCACTTTTGAAAACTGCTCAACTTTGTTTTAAAACTTTCTTGCACACTCTTCTGTTCAGTAAGAAAGTCAGTTTTATCCTGTACAAAATTAAATTGTGATCACTTCCAATTTCAAATCTTCTGTATACCCTTGTGTCCTTAACCATTGGGAAAACATCTCTATCAACAATAACATAGTCAGTCAGACTTTTTGCATTTCTTGCATCTTCTCTCTATGTGAATTTATGCACATCATTATGTTGGAACATGTTAGTAATAACTGGTTCATGTCTTGAACAGAAATCTTGCGGGTATTTACCATTATTATTAACTTTGCTCTTTTCTTCAATTTTTCATAAAGCATTTGTATATGCGTTGTAATCATTTTCTTCTCTGCTATTTAGATCCCAAACAAGGACTAAGTTTTAATTTTTCATTGTGTCTGCTGCCTTCTCTGATGCTTCAAAGAATTCTTCTAATGTCCACATCATTTCTAATATTTATTATTATTATTATTTTCCTGATTTCCCCCCCCCCCCCCATCAAGTCATAAAACTCATTGCAGGAGGTGGTGAACACTATCATACCACTCCTTAAAATCATCCACAGTCTGCATGTTTGCCATCCTCTCAGGCAATGCATTCCATGTTCCTACCACTCTCCATGCAAAAAACTTACTTCTTACCCTTTTACTCACCACCTCCTTTTGTAACTTCCAGGGATGGCCTCTTGTCCTTTTTCCTTTCCCTCGTTCTACCATATGAAAAATTTCCTCAGTGTTAATATGATTACCCTTCAACAGCTTAAATATCTCAATCATATCCTCCCTTTGCCTTCTATCCACAAAACTGCAGTCTGCATGCGCTCAATCTATCCTCATAATTAATGTTGTACATTCCTGACATCTTTGTTATCTGTCTCTGCCTCCTTTCCAAGGTTACTTCATCCTCTTCAAATCCGGTGACTAGATCTGAGCACAGAAATCCAGATGTGGTCTGATCAAAGTTTTATTCAACGGGACCAGCACACTTTTATCTCTTGTAGTCAATGTTCTCCTCAACATTGCCGCAATTCTCTGAGATATCTTCACAACCTTTACAGTATGTCCGTGGAACTTTAAATCTCTATCCACAATCACCTCAAGATCCCTTGTTTCCTCCACTTCTTCCAGTATAACTACACCAAGTGAGTATGAATTATCCCTTCTGTAGATCCCAAATTTTAAAACACTTACATTTAGTTTTATTAAACTGACATCACTATGCCTTTGTCCACCCTTCTAGCTTATTCAAATCCTCTTGAGCCAACACATCAGCACTATTACTAATAACCCTCCCAAGCTTCACATCATCTGCAAACAACTGGACGTCTCCCTGTATTCCTGTAACAATATCATTAACATTGTTACAGATTGAACAGCAATGGTCCCAGGACTGAATCCTGTGGAACTCTACTTGTAACCTTCCTGTACTCTGCTACTGCTCCCCCATATACAACTCTCTGATATCTATCGGAGAGCCAATCAACCATCCAATCCACTAACCTGATATTCAATACATATGATGCAACTTAAAAATCAACTTATGTGGCACCCTGAAAAATCCCAAAAAATCACAGTGTATGCCTTACCTTCATCCACTGCTCTTGTTACTCTATTGAAAAGGTAACCAGTTTGTTTACAAGAGACAAGAGTGCCCTTTAACAAATCCACGCTGGCCTGCATAAATAATATTGTCATCATCTGCCTAATTCTATATATGAGTTCTTACCAATTTCTCCAAAATCTTAACACCTACAGAAGAAATACAAACATGTTTATAGTTTGATACCCCCATTCTACCATCACCACAATCACCCCTTATGCAATGGTACTATCTTATTCTCCTTCCACTTTCTAAGAATGTGTTCCACTGCAAGACTTTCATTAAACAGCCAAGTTAAATGGCAGAGTCAGTTCCATAGCACATTCCCTTCAAATACATGGTGAAATTCCACCTAATCTACTGCCTTAATGACATTTAGTGTGTATACTCATTCACTTCTAACACTTCACCACTCATCCTTCCAATGAATAAACCCTGTAGTACCCAGGATGGAACACTAATAAAGTAATGATTAAATATCTTAACTGTGTCACTGCTATGGTTACCTGATTTCTATCTCCACCCAGCAAGATAATCTGTCCACTATCGTTTTTCCTCTTATTCACCACATAGTAAAAAAACTGGGATTCTCCTTGGATTGCAGTGCCACTCTCCTCTCATATTCTAATTTTTCTCTCCTTACAGTATTAGTCACTTTCCTAGCCTGAGCCTTATATTCTTTATACAACTGTTCTCCACCTCTCTCTTTATCTCTTCCATAAATTCATTTTCTTCTGTAATTCCCTTTTTATTAATTTTGTCATCCATTTGACTCCACATTACTTTATCTTTTTCACTTGAGGTATATAATCTGTCATTACTGTCAACAATTTTTTCTTAAGTATCTCCCATTCACTAACAATCCCAATCCTTTAAATTCTTTCATCCATTGCACTGCTTCAAGCTGGTTTCCAAGTCTGTGATAGTCATCTGTCTTGTAATTCCAGATAACCCCTTCTGTTTTGATACCTCTCCATGCCTATTTATCCTCTGAGTCGGGACTACATGGTCACTCTCACCAATGGGGTGTGTGTGTGTGGGAGGGAAGAGTGTGTCATCTCAATAACAACCAGCGTCTCTGATTCTATGACCAAATCCGGAACTATCGATCCTCATGTTCTCCTACCACATGCTGACTAAGACGGTTATCACTCAAGAAATCCAAAAATTCAGTTCCCTTATTACTACATGCTGTCTCCTCTGCCCAATTTATATCAGTATAGTTGAAATCCCTTATAATGATTGCTCACTTTGCACTTGCCAAACTAATTTGCCTAAAAATTTCCTGCTCATCACCATCTATATTCCCTGGTATGTAGCAACATCCCACTTAATATCTTGTCCTATCAATATCCATCTTGCACCATTTACTCTTAAAGCCACAAGTGTTATTTCCACTGAGATTCTCTACTCTGAGAGTGCATAACTCATCCTTTATCACGGGTAACACTCCACTTCCATATTTCGTTCCTTATCCTGCAGAAATATGCTATACTCTTTGATTTCTATCCCTATTAGAACATCAAGTTATATTGATACCACAACCTTTGAGTCAATCAATGCCACAAACTCATTTCCTTTATTCCTAATGCTCCTAGCATTTGTAAACATAAAAACTAGTGTACTGCCAATCTTCTTATAGCCATTATTGCTCCTCTTATACTCCATCTGGGCTCTGTAATATAGTGTATGACCCCTCATTTCTCAAGCCACTCTGCCCCACCTGAGGTCATCTCTGCAACATATATCCGTATACATATAAATTAGAACAAAACAGTAATGATGGTGGCCAATAAGATATGAAATTGTTTCTTTGAGTTTATTATGAAAAATTATGGAGACAAATACCATGTTAGAGCAAAACTTTAGTTTAATATAAACCAAAATGAACACTTCACGTTTAGACCTTCATATCAAGGTCATCATCTGGGGCATACACATATATACAAAGAAACAAGCTGCACTACAATATACATGGTTTGGTAAAGTTACCACCAACCATTACAACTATTGGCCTGATCTCTGGTGAGGGGAAAAAAAAAAAAAAAAAACTTGACTCCATCAAAGCTAGAGTCCTTTTTATCTATTAGGTTACAAAATTAAATTGTGCTGGAGAGCAACATGTTTTTATATATATATATATATCTCATCATCAAATTCCTGACATGTACCCTCAACGGGTGTACAGGATATGTTAGTACTACATGAAAAATTTACATTATTACTAACTTCCTATCGACAATTTTGCTCCAAATCAGTCTCTTACTTGTCAAGACTCCAATATTTTCATTATCAGATCTTATATTTCTATCATCTAAGGAACATTGTACCGTATCAATCCACCTATATCTTGGTCTTCCTCTGGGTCGTTTTCCTGCCAACCTGGCAGAGAACACTTGTTTTCCTAATCTTTCCTCGCCTATTCTGTTTAAGTGACCATACCACCTGAGATTAGCTCTGCTAACGCATTCCTGGATGACGACAATGTCAAGATCTTTCCTTATATCTTCGTTTTTAATATGATATTGCCATTGATGCCATCTGTTCATGCCTCTAAACTTTCTCAGGACTCTCATATCTGTGGTCTCTAGTCTTTGGTCGCGTGTTTTACTTCTGACCCAGCTCTCAGATCAATAAGTTAAAACTGGTTTGAACACTGTCTTGTATACAGCTAATTTAGTAATTTAGTAATTCTGACTAATTTCTCTTTTATTCCATATGAATTTATTCAATTGACTTCCTACCATACCAGCTTTGTTGATTCTGTTGTCTATTTCCATATTTAATTTACCATCTTCAGTAAAAATCGTGCCTAAGTAGCTGAAATGTTTTACTTGTTCCACAGGTTCCCCGTTCACAGTTGACATTTTCAGCAATTCTACCTATTTTCATTGTCTTTGTCTTTTTAATGCTGACCTTCATACCATATCTATTACAACAGTTATTCAATTTAGTCAGAGAATCTTGCAAACTTGTAGTGGATTTATTTAGAAGTATAACATCGTCCACATAAAGCAAAGAACTGACATTAACATCACCAATTCTGATATCATGTTTAATATCAGTTTCCTTCATAATGTGATCCATATGGATAATGTATAACAGAGGGGATAATGTACATCCTTGTCTCACACCAGATTTAACATTAAAACATCTTCCTGTACTTCCTTCAATTCTAACTGCCGACTTACAACTCAAATGCGGACTAAGTATTGCTTGATATAATGCCCCATTGACACCATATAACTGTAGCGTATTGAATAGCCTCTCTCTTGGCACTTTGTCATATGCCTTTTCCAGATCGACAAAACTTAAATACAGATCTTTGTTATATTCCCATGATTTCTCAACTATTTGTTGTAAAGTGAAGATCTGATCCTGACAGCCTCTGTTTGGTCTGAATCCAGCTTGTTCTTCACCAAGCTTTTCTTCCACAATCATTCTCAACCATTTCTCAAGTATACTTGCATATATCTTACCAGGAACACTCAGTAATGAAATGCCTCTGTAATTCTCACATTCAGTTTTATTTTCCTTTTTATATATGGGTACTATTAGAGCTCTACTCCAATCATCTAGAATTCATCCCTCTCTCCAGGCTTTCTGAACTATGCGGTGCAGCCACTGTAAGACTTTTATACAACCATACTTCGGCATTTCCGGTCGAATATCATCTACTCCTGCTGCCTTTCCACATTTCTAGCTTTTGATGGCTTTTTCTACTTCAAGTATGGATATGTATTCCTGACTGTATGCCTGTTGAGTGTTTTTAACCACTGTGCTATCACTGCTTGTTTCAGTTAGCAATTTTTCGAAATAATTACTCCATACTTCAGAGATATCTTTTTCTCCAGTTTTCATGCCACCTTTATCATCTCTAACTTCTTTTACAACACTCTTTCCTCCATTATTATAAATTACGGCTGTTATAGCCTGTTTTTGTTTATACTCTTTCCTCCATTTTTAAGCTTCTTCAACAACCTCCAGAATATCTTATCACCTTCTTGATGTTTATTTTTTATGTTCTTGCCAAAGTCCTCCTAGGACTTTTGTTTAGCTAGTTTTACACAGTGTTTCGCTTTCTTACATTTGACTCCGTATTCTCTAAGAGCAAAAGCTGACTTATTTGCCAGGGACTTTTGATATGATTTCTTCTTTTCCTTCACTGCCTCTTTAACTTCCTGTGTCCACCATGGAGTTCTAATTTTTCTATCCTTGCAGACAACTTCACCACATGCCTCTCTGGCTGAATCAATCAGAGTTTTCTTCAAGGCTTGGCACTGAATCTCCAAGGTTTGGTTCCTGTTCTCAAACTCTCATTTTTTCTTCAATAATCTTTGTGTATTTTAGTCTACAGTTCACATCTGAGAGCTGCTCAACTTTTATTCGCTTTAAAACTTTCTTACATGTTATTCTTTTCGATATGAAATTCAATTTTATCTTGCTCAAGACTAAATAGTGATCACTTCCAATTTCAAATCCTCTGTACACTCTGGTGTCCTGCACCAGGAAGAAAACATCACTATCAACAATAACATAGTCAATGAGACTTTTCTTATTCCTTGCCTCTTCTCTCCATGTGAATTTGTGCACATTTTTATGTTGGAACATGGTGTTAGTAATAACCAGTCCATGTCCTGAGCAGAAATCCAACAGGTATTTGCCATTATTATTGGCTTTGCTCTTTTCTCCAAATTTTCCCAAAATATTTTTTTTTGTCTGACACTCATTTCCTATTCTGCTATTTAGATCCCCAATAAGGCCAACTTTTCCTTTTTCATTGTGTCAGTTGCTTTTTCTAAAGCCTCAAAAAATTCCTTCACTTCTACCTTAGTAAAACCTTCTGTGTGACCATAGGCACAAATAAGTCTCATTGTCCAATTCCCCATTCAGATATTTGCCCACATCACTCTACTTGAGACTGCCTACCATTCAAGAAGATTAGCCTCGCATTTTGTTTTGAATACTGTGGCTACTCCTTCTTTTCCTTGATTGTCATTTCCTGAATATAACATTTTGTATTTATTGTTCAGAAAGATCTCACCTCACCAGTTTTTGTCTGTTTTGTTTTGAGTCACCCCTATTATGTCGATCTGGTACTTTATCTAATTCCTCAGCTAGCTCCATTTCTTTGCACTTCAGGCTTCTTATGTTGATAGTACCAATCTTTAACTCTGGTGATGTTGAGTTGGGGTGTGCTTTCAGATTTGTTCCATTAGCTGACTTTTTTGCTGTTCGCTCTGGTTCCCTGGCGATAACAACGGGGCCTTGTTTAACTGGGTGACGCCTCAGCCGCATGAAATTTTGTCATGTTGTACCATCAATTTTTAAAATTGTTTAAGCCAATAAGAATACAATTTGGTTGGCTAAATTCCAAATTGCCAGCCCATCCTCGTTTGTTCAGTATTTACCTAGCTACTGAACGTAACTCACAGGCTTCTTTAAATGAACGAAAATTTAAAGAAGCCTATGAAATTCTGATTAACCACCCTAATCTCAACAATAATGGTGGCATAAAAATTTCAAGAATTTGGATGGCACATATTCAGCCTACTTAGTTTCCAGCATACTTTAGGACTTGCAATTTTCAGCTTTTATTGGAAATTATTCCACACCAGTTAGTTGGAATTTATATGTATACTTATATAGTTTTATAAGTATTGATAAGTATGTAAATACGTTTTTTTACCTTGGGAATAATGTATATTAGGGTTACCAAGTAATTTTATAAACCTGGTTATTTTACTCCTAATCCGAAGTAAGCAAACAGTTAAGTTTGCGCCTGAAACGTAGTTCAAGTCTAAAGGTGGTGCAACACCAGGGCATCTCATTGTAAAGGTGGGTAAAGAGTAATTTTATAAACCTGGTACTTGCATAGGTAACGTTGATAAGGCTCTGTATTACTAAAACCTTGGTATTTAGGGTCTAGCTACTCACTGAGGAGACCTCAAAAAAGGTTGAAACCGGTCTGGGTAATGACCCCACCCATAATGTATTGCAGTATACATCTCTTAGTGAGATGTGCTTTACATTATGGAAAATACTAAGAATAGTGATCAGAGCTTTACCCACTTTTACAATGAGTTGCCCTGGTGTTGCACCACCTTTAGACTTGAACTACGTTTCAGGCGCAAACTTAACTGTTTGCTTACTTGGGATTAGGAATAAAATAACCAGGTTTATAAAATTACATGTTTATATATATATATATATATATATATATATATATATATATATATAAACATGTTGCTCTCCAGCCCAATTTAATTTTGTAACCTAATAGATAATAGGACTCTAGCTTTGATGTAGTAAAGGTTTTTTTTTTCTCCACCAGAGGTCAGGCCAATAATTTGTAACAGTTGATCAGTAACTGTAGCAAACCATGTAGATTGTAGTGCAGCTTGTTTTTTTGTATATATGTGTATGCTCCAGATGATGATCTTGATGGGAGGGTCAAAACATCGAGTGTTCATTTTGGATCATATTAAATTAAAGTTTTGCTCTAACATGGTAGTTGTCTCCATAATTTTTCATAATGTATTCTGATCACTGTATTAGCATGAAAGAAAGGTTTTTCTTAGAATTCTAAAGTCAGGGTTTGCTGGAAAACTTGAAGTAAGTGGGCTGAAAATGTGTGCCATCCAAATTCTTGGGATATTTATACCACCATTATTGTTAAGATTAGGATAGCTGATCAAAATTTCATGAGCTTCTTTAAATTTGCATTTATAACAAGTTTTTGTAGGATGTAAAGAACAGGAAGAGCATGATCTCGAGAGGCCTGCTTCACCAAAATTGTTAAATTTAGTGTGTTGTGTTGCATTAAGATTATAATGGGGTAGAATTACATTTGTTTTTTCTGATAACACTGTAACTTATGGAATAGTTATGGTTTTGCTGTAATTTATATTATATGTGTTTTATGTAATGGCTATAGCAGAAATACTATCAATAAAGTTCTTTATAAAACTTCGTCAAAAAAGGAAAGTGTTTCTGAATGGATCAAATTGTGCAGTGTTGATCGATGATTAGGAGTTTACAAAAGCCACATTGCATGATGGAAGCAGTTTGTTGTTTTCGAAATACCAAAGACACTGGTCAGAGTCATTTGTTGATAATTGCATCTTGTGTTGGATCCTTTCCAGGTTTTGGGATGGCAGCGACAACTGACTATGCCAAGCATCCAGAAACTCTCAGGACCTACTGACTTAGTATTACAGGGTAGAAGAGATCTTTTTAGTTCCTCCCTCAACAAATGACTTATTGTATGGCTCTAGTGCATTGGTACAAGTTTAGCTGATGTTTCTCTTGTTGCTGTTTCAATATTAAAAATTCAGGAGAACAGGAAACTGTTCCTGAGATTCTGGCAAAATTTTCCATCAAAGTGTCTGCAATAGCTTTAGAATCAGTAATGTATTCATGTTTCAAGGTAGACAGACAGTGCATTTTGTATCATGTTTCATTTTCCAGAAATTATCCCATACAGTTTTTGCACTGGTTGTTTGATTAATCATCATCATCAAATTCCTGACATGTACCGTCAAGGGGTGTACAGGATATGATAGTGCTATATGAAAATCTTACATCTTTACTAACTTTCTATTTACAATTTTTCTCCAAATCAATCCGCTACCTGTCAAGACTCTAACATTATCAGATCTTATATTTCTGTCTTTTAAGGCACTTTTTACTGTATCAATCGACCTATATATAGGTCTTCCTTTGGGTCTTTTTCCTGCCAACCTGGCAGACAACACTTGTTTTGCTAATCTTTCCCATTCTGTTTAAGTGACCATACCACCTGAGATTAGCTTTGATAACATATTCCTGGATGTTAAAGATGTCGAGTTCTTTCCTAATATCCTCATTTTTAATATGATATTGCCATTGATGCCGTCTGTTCACACTTCTAATCTTTCTCAGGACTCATGTCTGCAGTCTCTACACCTTTTGGTCAAGTGTTTTATTTCCAACCCACTCTCAGATCCATAAGTTAAAATTGGTTTGTACACTGTCTTCTGTACAGCTAATTTAGTGTTTTGTATAATTTCTCTCTTATTTCATATAACTGTATTCAGATGACTTCCTACCATACCATCTTTGTTGATTCTGTTGTCAAATTTCATATTTAATTTACTATCTTCACTGAAAATTGTGCCCATACAATTTTAGTTGTTCTATAGGTTTTCCATTCACAATGTAGTTGATATTTTCAATCCGTGTGTACAGGCTTAAGTGCTGTGAGAACATCATGTTGGAGGCTTAATGGATTGTATACAGCACTCAGAAAGGATTAAAAACAGAATTTAATTCTTCCTATATTTCGTCTCAGTCAATGAGACATCTTCAGAGATTACAAAAAAACTAATGTAACATAAAAACAAATAACAAACAATACTAAGCCCAACCACGTGGGAGACACTAAAGTCCTATCTAGGTGGAGCCCACTCTAAGGGCAATTGTAGGTGACCTGGAATGTATAGTGGAACCTCTGGTGATAAACATTTCTAAAATCTTAGGAAGCTTAATGCAACCATATTTGTTAAGATTTGGTTGATTCCTGAGAGCTGCTGCTGATTCTAAGAATAGTCTTTCTCTTTTGAATTTGTTGTGGTGGAGCATGGTGGTTTTTTCCCATTAGATCCTGTGGGTTATATCCAAGACATGGTCAGCCAGGCCTGACTGACCATAGTCGTGCTTGCAGATGTATGACTTATGTTCCTCCAGGCGGATAGTAGCTGATCTGCCTGTCTGTCCAAAGTACACCAGTTTACTGGAACAGGGTACTTTATAGCCAGGCACTGAGAGAGGAGGGAGCTGATCTTTTGTAGAGCGGATAAGGGTAGCAACTTTGCGTTAGGGCTTAAATGCTGTGTGTAGGTTGTATTTTTTTAAAATCTTGGCTATTTTTTCAGATGTGCCATGGATGTAGGGTATGGTGATGGCATTTCTAAACTCTTTTTGAAGAGAAGACTGGGGAATGGGGGAGGAACTGATTATTTTTCTAATGCTGTGATCACTGTAGCCATTGGAGAGGAAAGTGTTGTGTATGTGGTCAAGCTCAGTTGTAAGGGCAGTTCCACTGGAACAAAGATTGTGGGCTCTCTTGGTAAGAGTTTTAATAATGCCATATTGTTGAGCAGGGTGGTGGTGGGAGCGTTTGTGGATGTATCTGCCTGTGTGCGTGGGTTTTCTATATACCGTGAAGGAAAGTGTACTGTTGGGGAGGCGTGTAACTAAGATGTCTAGGAAGGGCAAGCAATTGTTCTTTTCCTTTTCCATCGTAAACTGGATTCTTGGTACAGGATTTTTAATCCTTTCTGAGTGCTGTATACAATCCATTAAGCCTCTAACATGATATTTTCAATGCATCTATTTTCATTGTCTTGTTATTGCTGACCCTCATACCAAATCTATTACAACATTTCTCAATTTAGTCAGGGAATCTTGTAGACTTGTACTGGATTTATTTAGATGTATAACATCATCTGCATAAAGTAAAGAGCTGAGATTAACATCTCCAATTTTGATATCAGTTTAATAACCACTTTCCTTCATAATGTGATCCATATAGATAATGAATAACAGGGATAATGTACATCCTTGTTTAACACCAGATTAACATTAAACCATCTTCCTGTAGTTCCTTGAATTCTAACTTCTGACTTACAACTCAAATAAAGACTAAGTAGTGCTTGATATAATACCCCATTGACACCATATAACTGTAGCATTTTGAATAGTTTTTTTCTTGGCACCTTGTCATATGCCATTTCCAGTTCTGCAAAACTTCAATACAGATTATTTTTATGGCTATTTAGCCTATTTTTGTTTAGGAGGGCCCCCTTTTTTAATGTCATAATGGCTTTCCTCAAATTTTAGGGCATTATTGATGTTTTATATAGAGATATATATGAAGAATACATAGGAAGAATAATAAGATCTGATAGTAGAACCTGTGATTGTGATGTCACCTACACAGGTTCTACTATCATATCTTTATGGGCAAGACTACCAGAACACTTGTCTGACTGCATTATCCCAGTTACATAACATTTAAACAATAAAAAACACAACACCCAAAACAGTATAATACAAAATACAGGAAAAACAGAAATGGCAGTCCACGCCCTTGAACAGAAACATATCCCAGAAATCGACAAAGCCATGTTGTTGTTGTCTTGTCCTTTGAAGAGTCTTAGATGTTTCCGTGCGCTCTTTGTACTGCTTTGGCTATGTCTGTGATTTTGTTTGTATAGAGCTGTTGTTCAGGATTAGGATCTATTTCTTGCAAGGCTGCTGTAATTGCTGGACAGGTAAAGATGTGAGTGGGTGTCAGTTCCGTATTGGGGCAGTTGTTGCAGTTTCTATATGTTCTCGTATCATCTGTATTGATCTTCAGACAATAGCAAGACAAAAGACAAAGCCATAATAATAGATATACAAGAAAACGAAACAGTGCTTAGAATATTGGAAACGATAGCCATAAAATGTGACAAATATTCAATAAACGTCCACCAGCCGTACACAATCTCCGAGAGTTGGAAGCTCTATATAAAAATGAGGTCATGACTCAGACCAATAGGAGACATCACAGATATACCAAAGACAGAAACACCAAGCCGGCATGACATAGCCTCCACTCCCCCCCCACGTGCTCTGAAGCCGGTGCACTGTCAAAACAGCTCGCACCCCATTACTCCCACCCCTGATCTTATCCCATCATATTCTTCTTTCCCAAAGATTTCCATTTTTCATCCCCTCCCTCCAAAGTATTCTCTGCTCACCTTTAGTAATAAAAAAAACCTGGGTTTTTCTAAAAGTTGGCGTACCTCATGCGTCACCAATAATTCTCCCATCTCTCTCTGTCCCCACATTTCCAACCCCCCCTCTTCCTTTCAATCATGCTTCCTTCCTTTTTCAGCAGATGAACGTATATCGGCATATGCTGGAATACCACTGAATAAGAAGACACCCAGCCACATCCTACAAAGGGATGCCCGAATTATTCCTCCTATGTATTTTTCACATATCAGTAAAGCCCTAAAATTTGAGTAAAAAGCCAATGATATTATAAAAGGGGGTACTCCTAAACAAAAATAGGCTAAAACGTATATATTTACTTAGAGGAGTAACATCGGAATCGGAATAATATTTACTTAGAGGAGTAACATCGGAATCTTCCCAGAAATAATATCCTTAAATACAGATCTTTGTTATATTTCCACGATTTCTCAACTATTTGTCATAATGTGAAAATGTGATCCTGACAGCCTCTATTTGACCTGAATCCAGCTTGTTCTTTACCAAGCTTTCCTTCCACAATCCTTCTCAACCGTTTCTCAAGTATACTTGCATAAATATTACAAGGAACACTTAGTAGGGAAACCTCTATAATTCTCACATTTAGTTTTATTTCCATTTTTGTATATGGGTACTATGGGAGCTCTACTCCAATCATCTGGAATTTGTCCCTCTGTTCAGGCCTTCTGCACTATATTGCAGTTACTGTAAGACTTTTATACCAACCTACTCGAGCATTTCTGGTCGAATATCATCTACTCCAGCTGCCTTTCCACATTTCAGGCTTTTGATAGCTTTTTCTATTTCAAGTATGGATTGGATATGAGTTCCTGATTGCATGTCTGTTGAATGTTTTTTACCACTGTTCTGTCACTGCTTGTTTCATTTAGCAATTTTTCGAAGTAATTACTCCATATCATTTCATGTCCCCTATATCATTTCTAATTCCTTTTACTGCACTCTTTACTCCATTTCTGAACTTTTTCAATAATCTCCAGAATATCTTGTTGCCTTCCTTACAGTGGTGCCTCACAATTCGACAGTCTTCTATTCGACAGTTGAATTTTGCTGGCCAGTGTGATGTTTGGAATTGTGTGATGTCATTTGTTATTTGTCATTTCTTGTTGGGCTGCATTGGTGTTTGCTCGTGTTGTTTGCTAATTTTCAATTCTGCATTTTTTAGAAAGTAAAAATTTTGTGCATCTGTAGTTATTATTTTTTGAATGAAATTTAAGAATGGGTCCAAAGAGAAGTGATCAGAGGAATAATTCAGGAAAGAACACTTGGTTGAGCATAGAGAAGAAGAAAGAAATTGTAGATAAAGTGCAGAAAGGTAGAACAATTGCAGATGTAGCTCAAGAGTATGGTGTTCCTAGGTCAACTGTGGCAACTTTTTGGCAACAGAGAAAGATTATGGGTGGAATGGTGTCTGCTGGTGCAATGAAGATTTCTGACAAGAATAGATCTTCAATGAATGAAGGGATGGAAAAGCTGCTTATCACCACCTGGATTAGAGAAAGATGGATGAAGGGAGATTCAGACTCAGACAATGATCTGTGAGAAGACTAAGTTAATTTTTGAAGAATTGCAGAAGAAAACTCCAGGATGTACCTCAGATCAAACTGAGGAATTCAAAGCAAGTCAAGGCTGGTTTTACATATTCCAAGGTAGAACAGGCATCCATAGTGTTCTCAGACAGGGGGAAGCTGCTAGTGCAGATAAAGAGGCTGCAGAAAAGTTTGTGAAAAAATTTATAGATTTAATCAAGAAGGAAGGCTACCTGCTACAGCAAATTTTTAACAGGGGTGAAACTGGGTTATTTTGGAAGCGCTTGCCAAATCGAATTTACATCACGCAAGAAGAAGTGAAGCTCCCAAGACAAGCCTATGAAAGATAGGCTTACCTTGTTATTGGCAGCAAATGCAAGCGGAGACTTCAAACTAAAGCCACTTCTGGTCTATCACTCAGAAAATCCTTGGTGCTTTGGGAAGAAAATCATTAAGTCCAAACTACCAGTGATGTGGAAATCCAATACAAAAGCCTGGATAGACCAGCAAGTTTTCAAAGATTGGATTTTTGAGGTGTATTCCCCCAGCATGAAGAAGTTCCTCACTGACAACAATTTGCCTTTGAAAGCACTGCTGATCCTTGACAATGCTGGTGCCCACCCTCAAGACTTAGAGGACTTTCTTGAAATTGTGTAACCTCACTGACAACAATTTGCCTTTGAAAGCACTGCTGGCCCTTGACAGTGCTGGTGCCCACCCTCAAGACTTAGAGGACATTCTTGAAGCTGTGTAACTAAGAGGAGGTCTCCTCTTAGTTACATAGCTTTGACCCTTAAGCAGTCTCAATTGATGATGCAAATTTTCAGAGATTATTTTTGACTCTGTCTCACATAACATGCTTTAGTCTGATCATGTTTAATGACTGTTAGATTTGATGTGGTGGGATATCTACCTCATCAGCGATTGGATAGAGTAGAAATCACGATGATTGTGGATTTGCACTGTTGATGCCTAGGCAAATACCATCTGTGATATACATCACTAAGTTCATTGATAGTTGTTTGACTGACTGCTTCAGCATTAAATTTTGCTAGATGGGAAAAGTATTCCAGCAACCTTATCCATTTTCCACAGGGAGCATCAATGTAAGAGAACATGGTTCCTGTGAAGAGATTGCATATAGCAAGAAAATGATTGCTTCTATAGATGTTCCTTTCAACATCACAAATGAGCAGTGGACAGTTGTCAGGGAGCAGATTGTAAGATCTATTGCAGAATATGATTGGGTATGGAAGAAGGTATTGACCCTATTTTTAAGAAGAGAAGTCAAGTTTGTTGTGCATGAGCTCAATTTATGATGTGTAGTCACCTATCAGAAATATGGATGGGGACAGTTGTAATATAAGATTATGAAGTTCAATCTCATTTAACTCTTAACCCAGTCTTAAATATATGTAACATATGTAATAAGCCTGTATACTGTAATATTAATAAGACCTCTTTAATGGTATCTCTTGCTTGACTTGGAAAGGAGGTTTGCATGCAGCAGTGACCTCAAGAGGTATGCCAACAGTAGCTAAGCTACTGATAGGGCCTCTCTTACTGGACAGTTCAAGAGATAGGTTCCACACTAAGAGAGAGAGAGAGATATCGTGGTCCTCCATATTGGGTGTTTTGGGTATGTCTGGTTACCTTACCAAGTAAAAAATTTCTACAACTCAGACACTTCAACTGGAAAAATTCATTGGACAGAAACAATGGGAAACGACCAACGTAGAATGTACAGAGCTTAACAACAAAGGAATCAGAATTAGCAAAACAACTAAATATATTAATACAGCCATGATAAACAGAAGTGAAACAGAAATTAAAGGGAACAAAGACTAT
Source organism: Typopeltis vanoorti (assembly GCF_054136105.1). Taxonomy (NCBI): domain Eukaryota; kingdom Metazoa; phylum Arthropoda; class Arachnida; order Uropygi; family Thelyphonidae; genus Typopeltis; species Typopeltis vanoorti. The sequence continues at coordinate 29,084,067 of NC_143552.1, forward strand.
AGATGGTTTTACTATGTTATATAGTAGACCAACATATCAGAGCTTCTAGTGGAGTGGCCAATTGATAATAAATGGAAAAGTAGAATACAAAAGTACAATTTTGTAAATGATCAAATTATAGCAGCTAAATTAAAAACAAATAGAAGCTACTTAAATATCATAGGAATATATGCTCCTGAAGGTAGAAAACAGAACTCTGAACAGTTTTATGAGAAACTACAAACACAACTAAATAAATGTAATAAAAATCACTATATACAATATAGCGCACACACACACACAAAAAAAGTACTGAATAACTATAACGATATGTGTTATAGAGTAGACAGGTTTATTAACAAAGAAATATATAATAAATTTAGTTTAATCCTTTATCCAAGTGTGAGCAAACATAGTTTGCACCTGAAAGTATCTTCAGGACTGAGGTAAGGTAGTATAACACCGGGAAACTCGTATCAAAGGTGGACCAAGCTAACATCACTCCTATCACAGTATCTCCCATAATGCAAAACACATCTCCTTGTGGATATGTATAATGTTATGCATTAAGGGAAGGGCCACTACCCAGACTAGTTTCGACCTTTATTGAAGTCTCTTTAGTGGGAGCCAGGTCCAGATGTGGAGATACCAAGCAGAAGCAATAGCAAGATCATCTCTACCTATAGGAGTTGCCAAAAGGTGTGCCACCTTTTTTTTTTTTTATTAAATTACTCTGGATTTAGAGAAAGATGTTGAAAGTTTATTTTTCGCTTGGTTAGACTATAATAAATTTAGTTTAACCCTTTATCCAAGTGTGAGCAAACAAAGTTTGCACCTGAAAGTATCTTTAGGACTGGGGTAAGGTAATACAACATCAGGCAACTCGTTTGTTTGCTCACACTTGGATAAAGGATTAAACTAAATTTATTATAGTCTAACCAAGTGAAAAATAAACTTTCAACATCTATGCACAGCGTGCATAGATGTTGAAAGCACACTATGCATGATAGTAGACGGCTTCCTATCCTCTCACCATCCAACTAATGCTGGGGTCTCCACAAGGTTTAGTTCTCTTACTGATCCTGTTCTGTATATCAATGACCTACTTCAGTTGACTCCAACACAATACACAGTTTTGCAGATGACAGCACATTGCAATCCTCCCTTTCATTTGACAAGCCTTACTCACTTCAACCCACAGAACATCAATCACCACTGCCCTTAATTCTGACCTCCAGGCCATCCTCCAATGGTGCTCAGATAACCTCGTCAACTTCAATGCTAGTAAAACCCAGTTCTGTCTTATTTCTCAAAAAAAAAAAAAAAAAAATCCTCCCTCCCGTATTATTTTTGATAACACTCAAATTCCCAGACAAGATGAGATTTCTTTTATCGGAATTACCCTGGCATAAACAGATCACAACCATTGCATTCCCAGCTTCCATAAAACTAAGATTTCTCTTAAATTAAGGGGATATTGAATCCCACATAGTTTTAAAACCGAATAAGAAACTCAAAGATTGGAATCAGAGAGTTTCTTGCCGAATATAGTAAACTATAAAGTATCTATATATATTCGGCAAGAAACTCTGATTCCAATCTTTGAGTTTCTTATTCGGTTTTAAAACTATGTGGGATTTAATATCCCCTTAATTTAAGTAATGTTTTCATTGCCGAAATGAAGCTTATTAGCTCTTTATACTTAACTAAGGTTTCTCTTTCGCTCAAGATGTTATACCTTATACAAATCCACCCAGCTATCAAATACTGTTCTCATATTTGGATTGGGGGCTCCTAAACGCTCCCTCAAAATGCTTGACAGAATACAGAGGTGAGCAGTTAGACTGATAAATGACCCATCTCTTACCAACTCGTTTCCCTCGCTTTCACATAGATATTTGGTCTCTGCAATTTGTGTATGCTACAAATATTTCTGTGACAAATGTTCATCTGAAATAGCATCAATAATTCCCCACTCAGTACTAAGCCCATTGGGACATGTACATCTGCTGCCCAACATCCTTTCACTCTATGCACCTTGAAATCCACAGAACAAGTTTCTTTTCCTCTCCCTTCTTCCCTGCTACTGTGGTACTATGGAACAGCTTCCCCCTGATGTATTTCCCAAGGAATACAATATACATGCTTTTAAATTAAATGTAAACTGGTTTCTGCTTACCCAACCCACTACCCATATATGGTACTAACTATAGGTTGATCAGCCAACCTCTTGTATATGCGGCAAACATTTAAAAAAAAAAGTACAGAAAGCTCACCAAGATCATTGGGACAGATTTATTAAGTAGAAGAAGACATATATGGAAGTCAAGATATGCCCTACAAAATATTAAGGAAACTAAGCAGTGCAAAAAGAGATACAGCACAAATCAACATAATACAAGAAAATCAATAGAACATTATAATAATTTTGGCATGACCCAAATTTAATAACAGAAAAAATAATGAAGAAATCAGTACTGATATAGAACCAATTGCACTATATGTTTCAGTTAACTTTTTGTGATCACATTAAAAAAAAAAAAAAATGGAACTAAAGTGAAGTGCCATCAGATTGGTCCAAAGCTAAGGCTATATTTAAGAAAGGAGACAGATGATTGTGGAAATTACAGAGGAATAAGTTTATTAAATACAGGTTACAATTTACAGTGAAATCTTGAATAAAAGACTTATTATTATTGCAAACAATCTACTCTCTGAAGAACAGAATGATTTCTGACATGGAAGATATTGTGTATAGACATCATTTGTGTGTTAAAGCATCATCATCAAATTCCTGACATGTACATTCAAGGGGTGTACAGGATATGATAGTACTACATGAAAAATTTACATCATTACTTCCTATCTACAATTTTCTTCCAAATCAACCTGTCAACACTTCAACATTATCAGATCTTATATTTCTATCGTCTAAGGCACTTTGTACCGTAACAATCCACCTCTATCTTGGTCTTCCTCTGGGTTGTTTTCCTGTCAACCTGGCAGAGAACACTTGTTTTGCTAATCTTTCCTCACCCATTCTGTTTATGTGACCATACCACCTGAGATTAGCTCTGCTAATGTATTCCTGGATGCTGACAATGTCAGGTTCTTTCCTAATATCCTCATTTTAATATGATATTTCCATTGATGCCATCTGTTCACGCCTCTAATAATTCTCAGGACTCTCATATCTGCGGTCTCTAGTCTTTGGTCAAGTGTTTTACTTCTGACCCAGCTCTCAGATCCATAAGTTAAAACTGGTTTGAACACTGTCTTGTATACAGCTAATTTAGTGTTCTGACTAATTTCTCTGTCATTCCATATGAATTTATTCAGTTGACTTCCTACTATACCCACTTTGTTGATTCTGTGTCTATTTCCATATTTAATTTACCATCTTCACTGAAAATTGTGCCTGGGTAGCTGAAATGTTTTAGATGTTCTATAGGTTTTCCATTCACAATGTAGTTGATATTTTCAATGCATCTGTCTATTTTCATTGTTTTTGTCTTGTTATTGCTGGCCTTCATACAATATCTATTACAACAGTTATTCAATTTAGTCAGAGAATCTTGCAGGCTTGTAGTGGATTTACTTAGAAGTATGACATCATCCGCATAAAACAAAGAGATGAGATTAATATCTCCAATTTTGATATCAGGTTTAATAACCACTTTCCTTCATAATGTGATTCATATAGATAATGAATAACATAAGGGGAGAATGTATATCATTGTTTAACACCAGATTTAACATTAAACCATCTTACTGTAGTTCCTCGAATTCTAACTGCTGACTTATAACTCAAATAAAGACTAATTAGTGGTTGATATAATGCCTCATTAACACCATATAACTGTAGCATTTTGAATAGTTTTTCTCTTGGCACCTTGTCATATACCATTTCCAGATCTACAAAACTTAAATGCAGATCTTTGTTATATTCCCACGATTTCTCAACTATTTGCCGTAAAGTGTAAATCTGATCCTGACAGTCTCTATTTAGCCAGAATCCAGCCTGTTCTTCACCACGCTTCTCTTCCACAATTCTTCTCAACCGTTTCTCAAGTATACTTGCATACATCTACCAGGAACTCAGTAGAGAAATACCTCGGTAATTCTCATATTTAGTTTTATTTCCGTTTTTAGATATGGGTACTATGAGAGCTCTACTCCATTCATCTGGAATTCGTCCCTCTGTCCAGACATTCTGATCTATGCATTGCAGCCACTGTAAGACTTATACCTCGATACTTGAGTATTTCTGGTCGAATATCATCTATACCAGCTGCCTTTCCACATTTCAGGCTTTTGTGTCTTTTTCTACTTCAAGTATAGATATGTATTCCTGATTGCATGCCTTATCAGTGTTTATTACCACTGTGCTGTCACTGATTGTTTCATTTAACAATTTTTTGAAGTAATTACTCTATACTTCCAGGATATCTTTTTCTCCAGTTTTCATGTCACCTTTATCATCTCTAATTCCTTTTACAGCACTCTTTCCTCCATTCCTGAGCTTCAACAACTTCTAGAATATCTTGCCACCTTCTTGATATTTATTTTAAAAAAATTATGGAGTATAATGAATAAACAAGGATATCCAGTACATTTGGTACAAGCTATACAAAGTTTTTATAAAAAAATTACAGTTTCGTAATGAATTAACAGAAGAGATTGAAATGAAGTTGTTAGATAGGAATGTAGCTTATCTCCAACTCTATTTAGAGTGTGTGTGTGTGTGTGTGTGTGCGCGCGCGTGTGTGTGCGTGTGTATTGATCATATTATTAAAATCTGCAAAATCCGCTTAACCAGATAACTTGTTTTATTGTCAATACAGATGATCAGATTAGATTACAAGACAATGAAGATCACCTTCAAAAATCAGTTTATGAATTAAACAAAATAAAGCAATATTACAATTTAAAATGGGGAGCCTGTGTACCTCAGTAGAAGTGGCGTTTGCATTCTGTGGTGCTTGGCCGCGTGAAGAAAGTCTTTTTTCAACCGGTTCCTGAGTTGGTCGATCTCTTGCATGGGCAAGCAGTTTTTTTCTCCTGTAAACTCAAGAAAATCGGCTGTCAAAACCACACTATTTTCAGATATTGAAAATATTGTATTAGGGTTAGGGACCACGAGAAAAGGGTGCACTTATTAGCTGTCTTCTTCACTGCGTGCCAATTAATTAGTGATAGCCTTGGACCAGCTATCTCTGATTGGCTACCAGTGGAGATTGAACTGCCCACTCAGTCTCCAAAAGTTAGATAGGGCTTATATGGCCTCGTCTACTTCCTATACGGGAAGAAAGAGGTGTTAGCTGATAGCTTATTTTACAATTTAAAAATTTCACACAAAAAAACAAAAGTCATGGCATTTAAAGATCAAGATTATGTTAGAACATCTGAGACCCTAGGGAGTCAAGAACTCATCGAGGGAGTCTGTACATCCCAAAACAGCTGTCATACCTTCCCTTAAATTCATTCACACATGCACTCACTACCCCTAAAGGTAAACTATTCCACTCACTGCTCTGCATGACAAAATCCTAGCTCTTACCCCTTTCTTGACTGTGAACAAACTTCCATGGATGCCCCCTTGTTCTCACTCTCTCTCCCTCCACCTTCCATATAACGAAAAATTTCATCAGACGATATCCTATAACACCCATTCAGAAGTTTATAGATCTCTGTCATATCATCCCTCTTTTTCCTGTTAACCAGAATCTGTAATCCACATAGTCATAACCTGTCCTCATAATCTAAATCCCATAATCCAGATATAATCTTTGTAACTCTTTTTTGTACCCTTTCCACAGCTTCCAAATCTGTGCACAATAATTCAGGTGCAGGCTTATCAAGGCCTTATAAAGAGGCAAAATGATTTCCTTATCCTTACATGTCAAGATTTGCTTCAATGTCACAATTATCCTCTCAGTTGTATTTGCAACTTTTGCTGTGTGACCTTTGAACTTCAAATTCCTATCGTCCATTACGCCAAAATCCCTAGCTTCATCAGTTTCTTGTAGCATAACCCTGCTAATATAATATGCCACTGGAAGTCTCGTCACATCAAAATGTATAACTTTACACTTACTAGTATTAAACTGACACTATTTTTATTTGCCCAAAATTCCAGCCTATTCAAATCATTTTGTAAGTGCTCGTTATCAGTAGCATCCCTGATTGCTCTGCCTATCTTCACATCATCAGCAAACATTTTCACATCTGCTGTTAGACTCTTTCTAATGTCATTAATGTATAGATTAAAAAGCAATGGTCCAAGAACTGAACCCTGAGGGTACACCACTGGTCACCTTAAATATGGCAGATTCACACCTATTTGTGTATACCACTTTTTGATATCTGTCAACCATCCACTGATCCATGTCAAGAGTTTATATTCTAATTCCATATTCTCCACTTTATGCAACAGCCTTTTGTGTGGAATCCTACTAGATGACTTAGAAAAATCCAACATTATCATAGTGTATCCATTCCCTTTATCGAACTTGGCTGTAATATTTTTATAAAATATGAGCAAATTGCTAAAACATGACTTTTCTTTAGTAAAGCCATGCTGCTCCTTGCAGAATATAGCTTGTTTGTATACCCATTTCTGCATGCAAGTTCTTACCAACTTCTCTAAAATCTTCACTACCACACCAGATATTCTGATAAGTCAGTAGTTAGACACATCAGTTTTTGCACCATCCTTGTACAATGGAACTGTCATACCTTTTTTCCATTCCTCTGGTATCATTCCTGAACTGAGACAAGTTATACAAACATGTGAAAGGCCTGGCGGTTGAACATTCCATTAACGAACATGCTGATATTCCATCTGTCCCTATTCACAAATTCTTATTCACGTTGATGGAAGTTTTTTTCACTTGGCTATCCTGCTAATTATATATTTGGTTTAATCCTTTATCCAGTAAGCACACAAAGTTTGCCCTGAAGTATTTTCAGGACTGGGGCAACTCGTGATAAAGGTAGTATAAGTTCTCATCACTTGCCTTAGTATCTCCCATAATAATTAAAAGAAACACACGTATTAACCACAGTGAAAATTATTTAATTGTAGGTATTTCATCCTAAGTATCTTAGGACATCATCAGTACAGTAGTTTAAAACAATAATAGGAATAACATACAGTTAGGGCGCATGATTACAATAGAATCTCATTAAAATGTGCGTAACGTGTTATAGAAGTTTAAAAAAAATAAAATAAAAATATTTAACACAATTTTGTATGACAATTTCCCATACTTCAGGAATAGTAAGAACGTCGTTGCGGTTTAAGTTTGGTCTGTGTAGTAGGGCTTCAGAACTTTCTTTGTATGAACATTCATGTATATATAAAGATCTGTGTAAAAGTTTAGACTTCCCAACGGATCCTATGGTTTGGATTTTCAATTCCGTGTTGAGAGAGGCCAGGTTTTTGCAGTTTAAAAAGACGAATGTGGTCTTAATGTTCCGAGATGTGTTTCTGAACAGACCTACCTACCTACCTGTCTGTCCAAAGTAAGACAATCTGCATGAGCATGGAATTTCATAAACGCCAGGGAACATCAAAGGCGAGAGTTCGTCCTTAGGAGAAGGTAACAAGTTGTAAATTTGGTTGATAGGTTTGTAAGTAATGGCAAAATTGTATTTCTTCATAATTTTAGAAAGACGTTCAGAGATGCCTTTGACGTAAGGTATGGGAATCCTATGGACTTCTTCCTGTCTGGTTTGATGTGTGGAGAAGTGACTGATGATTTTTTTGAGTTGTTTTCGGATTATATCCATTTAGAATGGCTGTATTTTTGATTACTTCTAATTCCTGGTTTAAAGATTCTTCAGAGGAGCAGAATTTGTGTGCTCTGGAAACTAATGATTTAATAATGCCAGATTTCTAAGATGAATGATGAGCGGAAGAATTGTGAATATATTGACCTGAGAATGTAGGCTTGCAAAAGACAGACGTGGCGATGGAACTGTCTTCTTTTCTTTGGATGTGTAAATCCAAAAAGGAGATACCCTGTGGAGATTCTTTTTCTAACGTAAAGTTGATGCGATGATGAAGAAGGTTAATTTTATCTAGAAACAGTTGTAATTCAAATTCTGCTCCTCTGAAGAATCTTTAAACCAGGAATTAGAAGTAATCAAAAATACAGCCATCCTAAATTGATATAATCCGAAAACAACTCAAAAAATCATCGGTCACTTCTCCACACATCAAACCAGACAGGAAGAAGTCCATAGGATTCCCATACCTTACGTCAAAGGCATCTCCAAACGTCTTTCTAAAATTATGAAGAAATACAATTTTGCCATTACTTACAAACCTATCAACCAAATTTACAACTTGTTACCTTCTCGTAAGGACAAACTCTCACCTTTGATATTGCCTGGCATTTATGAAATTCCATGCTCATGCAGATTGTCTTACTTTGGACAGACAGGTAGGTCTGTTCAGAAACACATCTCGGAACATTAAGACCACATTCGTCTTTTTAAACTGCAAAAATCTGGCCTCTCTCAACACAGAATTGAAAATCCAAACTATAGGATCCATTGGGAAAAAGTGTAAACTTTTACACAGATCTTTATATAAACATGAACGTTTATACAAAGAAAGTTGTGAAGCCCTACTACACAGACCAAACTTAAACTGCAACGACGTTCTTACTATTCCTCAAGTATGGGAAATTGGCATATAAAATTGTGTTAAATAATTAATTTTTTTTTTTTTTGTAACACGTTACGCATGTTTAATGCGATTCTATTGTAATCATGCGCCCTAACTGTATGTTATTCCTATTATTGTTTTAAACTACTGTACTGATGATGTCCTAAGATACTTAGGATGAAATACTTACAATTAAATAATTTTTACTGTGGTTAATACGTGTTTCTTTTAATTATGATCGCACCACAGGTTTCATTATTTAAAAAAAAAAATAAATCTTCCATAATGCAAAGCACATCTCCTTGCAGACATGTATAATGCTATGCATTAAGGGAAGGTCCACTACCCAGACTGGTTTAGAACTTTATTGAGGTCTCATCAGTGGGAGCCAGACCCAGAGATGGTGATACGAAGGTGGAAATAATGGAGAAGTCATATTTACCTATACCAGTTGCCAAAAGTGTCACACCTTATTATTAAAATTCTCTGGATTAGAGATAAGTTGATGGAAGTTTTTTCACTTGACTATGCTACCAATTATATATTTGGTTTAATCCTTTATCCAAGTGTGTGAGCAAACAAAGTTTGCACCTGAAATATTTTCAGGACTGGAGCAAGCGGCCCTTTCTTAATGCATAGCATTATACATGTCCGCAAGGAGATGTGCTTTGCATTATGGGTGATATTAAGGCAAGTGATGAGAACTTATACCACCTTTACCATGAGTTGTCCCAGTCCTGAAAATACTTCAGGTACAAACTTTGTATGATTACACTTGGATAATAGATTAAACCAAATATATTGGGTTGGCAAATAAGTTCGTTCAGTTTATGTGTTAATACAAGTTTACGCCGCTTTGCCTGTCACCATTGTTGTGCTGCATTGCAACGCTATTGCGCAGTTGAAAGGTGACATTTCCCATAACCTTTAAGTGAATTTTCGTTCGGCCTAGTTCAGTTGCGTGTGTGTAACATATTTTTAGAAATGGAAGGAAATGACGTACATTACTGGCATATTTTGCTTTTTTATTTCTAAAAAAAGGCAAACAAGCTGCAGAGGCCCATAAAAAATATGCAGCATATATGGGAATGGTGCCTTAACAGAACGTATGCCAAAAGTGGTTTGCCAAATTCTGTTTTGGAGATTTCCATGTCAGTGATGCACTTCACACCGGTCACCTAACTGAGGTTGATTCGAGTGTTGTGAAGGATATCGTCGACAAAAATCCATCATAAACAGTGCAGGAGATTGCTACAGTACTGAACATATCCTATACAAGTGTTGAAAACCATTTGCACAAGCTGGGATATGTTTCAAAACTCAATGTTTGGGTGCCGCATGATTTGACTGAGGCCAATATGACTGCTCGCATATCGATATGTGATTTACTGCAACGTCGCCAAGAAAACGACCCATTTTTGAAGTGGATGATTACGGGAGATGAAAAATGGATCATGTACGATAACGAACGTGGTACGTAAAAGATCATGGGGGCAGAAGAGCGAACTGCCGCAAACAGCCTCGAAAGCGGGATTGCACTCAAAGAAGATCATACTCTCTGTGTGGTGTGATTATAAAGGTGTTGTCCACCTTTATATAGTTGTTGTCCACTTATAGAGGTGTTACCGTCAGGCTGAACAATTGATTCAACTGTCTATTAGCCACAGTTAATGCGACTTGGCCTGTGCAATAAGCACAAAAATTCCTGAATTGGCAAATCAGAAAGGAGTTGTCTTTCACCACGACAATGCCAGACCCCACACATCATTAACAACCTGGAGTAAATTGTTACGTATTGGCTGGGATGTTTTGCGCATTCCTTTGTATTCACCGGACCTGGCGCCTTCTGATCACCACTTATTCCGATCGTTGCAGAATTCTTTGAACGAGAAAACCTTTGCTAATGAGAAGGCTGTCAAAAGACACCTGGGTCAGTTTTTCGTCAGTAAATCTCAGGAGTTTTATGAATGCGGCATAATGAAGTTGGTGGACAGATGGCAAGAGGTCATTAATAAAGAGGGTCAATATATAACTGGCTAGTATGTATTATATATATTAAATGAAATGTGTTTCATTTCACTCTGAAAAACCGAGCGAACTTATTTGCCAACCCAGTATAATTGGTTCTTATCCAGGTTATGTAACTGCTCTTCAACCTCATTTTTATGCACCTCTAACTCTTCATCCAATGTAGCAGTAGCACTGTGCACATGTTACATACACTTGGTTGATATATATCCTATCAAAATGAGCACTCGTTAATTGAACATGGAAAGGAGTACCGTTGCCACTAGGATAGTTACTCTACCATGAGCTGTGCCATCCAAACAGTGAAGTCATCTTCCTGGGCAGCCTGAAAGTCCACAACTCTGACTGCACTTCTTCAACACTACTGATCAAGCTGGACATGTTGAAGTTTTTTGCTGTAAACAGTGATCTGATGCAAATCGTTCATCTACCTACCAGTATTTATTCCAGATAATCCCCTTGACTCTCCGAATATCCTTGATCATACCTGTGGTGGTCGGCGGTAGATGGTGTTGGTGGAGTTGCGGTCAGTGGGTGGATTGAGCAGCGGAGACATAGTTGTAGAGCAGGTGCCCTCCCTCAATGAGTCTTTGGACTCCCTGGAGGTGTCTAATAATAATAATATCTCCAGTTCTGACTTTATGAACAACAGTAAAATTCTTAGGCTGGATTCTCACTGAATTTTAAATGTTTCCTGCAGATAGAAACAGAAATATTCATAGAAAATAAAATAATGGAACAGGTGACACAGTTTAATTATTTAGGCTGCATAATAACATATTTAAAAGATAAAGATATAGATGAAAAAATAAAATTTCAGAGCTGTGGAACAATTAAAAGGACACTGAATAATAAAAAAAAGACAAGAAACTCGATTAAAAATTTATAAAGTGAATGACCATTCCCACTATTTTATGATTAAGAAACATGGACTGTTAAAAAGAAAGATGAAAGTAAAATACAAGCTGCAGAAATGAGATTTTTAAGAGCAATTAAAGGATGCACAAAATTCAACCATATAAAAAATGAAGACATGAGATGAGAGCTAGATATTTACAGCATAAATGAAAACATCAAGGAATATAGAAAGAAGTGGAAAGAACATCTATTTAGGATGGAAAGATATTGACTAACAAAAGAGGTGGATAGATATAGAACAAAGGGAAAGAGAGAGAGGAAGACCAGCTGTATGTTGGAAAGACCATTGAATCTGGAACAGGCAAATGCCTAATCCTTGAAGAGAAAAAGAAGACTGTAATAAGAAATCCTATGGATTGGTGAATTGCTACTGTTTCCATAGCGGTATTAAGCTGGACATGTTTGAAAGGAGTATTATTCACTAGGATAGCTACTTCATCATGAGCTGGACCATCTCTGGTTCTGTCCTTACAAACAACAGTAAAATGCCTTAAGGTTAGATCCTCACTGGGTTTTAAATATGATTCCTGCTGGCAGAAACAGAAAGGTTTGTGTTTCTGCAGTGGAACTTCGATATAATCAATATTATGGCAAAACTCATTATAGCTCCACTATAAAAATTTTCCTATTGTTTGGTCTTTGTAGCTTGTCTGATTTTCGAGATGTGGAGGACTTACCTTTGTCAGACATATTTATATATTGATTTAGGAGTATGGATGGCCAGTTTCCATCTCTTCTTCTTCTTCTGGAAAAATGTTTATTATGTCATCCGATGTGTCAGGATCATTCGGGGAGTTTAGTTTACTTTAGATGGATACAGAAGTATCCATTTTTTATATTGGGGTGTTTTGTGGTTTATCTTTAGTTGAGATCCTTGCCATATTTTGACAAGGGTTCTCATCAAATGAGATCATTTTTGGAGTTGTTTCAGGAGTGAGGCTATAGGTGTTTGACTGACGCTCCACAGAGAAGCACTCACAATCGTAAAGTTCAGGTATGGGTAAATTATCAGATGATGGAATAGATATATGGGTTTGAGTTGCTATTGATAATTTCTTAATTCTTACCTTTTTAGCATAAGATTTCAGAATAGGTGTGGTAATGATATTGGATAGCTTCCTCTTTGCATCCTGATGATATATTTTGTTCATTTTTTATCTTTTGTATTTTTGCTTCATTCTTCAGGAGTAGGCTGGATTGATTTCCCTGATAGTTTACACAATTAGCTTTCTTTACATGCTTATTATCATGCTCTCATTATTATCATTAGTAGTATTATCATACATTCAAGGCACATCTGAAAAGATATCTAGAATGCTTAATAAACATAAGCTGTGCACTGTATTTAAATCCTATATCAAATTGGCAACTCTCATCTGTTCACCTAAGGACAAACTCCATTTTTTATGACATCCAGGAGTTTATTAAGTGCCCTATTCTTTTGACTGGGCTTACTATGGACAGACAGGAAGAACTGTTGATATCCATCTTGGTGAACATAAAAAATACAACCATCACTATCGTTATGGCAAGTTGGGCCTTGCCTTGGATACCCCATCACACATGATCAATTGGAAAAAAACAAACGTGCTGCACAGAAGTTAAGTCAGAGAGATTGTTTTTGGAATCAACAGAAGCTTTAAAACATACTCCAAACCTCAACAAGTATGACTGTATTAATTTAACAAAAATCTGGGAGATAGTCATTTTAAGATCTAATTAATACATGTTTTCTTTCTTTTTCCAATATAGATAGCACCTAATTAGGACCTTAGTTCCTTGTTTTGTCCATTACAATTGTTTAAACTAGTTTCACTGTTATACCAAATTGATGTTGTTTCACATACTGTGACAAACTGTTTTTGTGCTTCGAAGATGACGCATATAATACCAGCGAAATATCAGTAAATTAGTTAATAAGTATTAATTTTTTTTTATCATTCTGTGTTGTCATCAATACTGTGAAAATAAATTATCTTGATCCCCTATACCTCACTCATTCTTATCATTCATTAATTTTTTTTTTTTTAAGATACTTGAGACAAAAGGGGTAGCTACTCCTCTTGTACTTGAGCCCACCCATATAGAGGAGAGCAGTTTTTCTTTTCCATGCAAGAAGCATGAAAAGCCAGAGAAATGTTTAGTGCCTTTTCATATCTTTTTTATTATTATTATAGTTACGGTAGACTCCAGGGAGTCCTTAGACTCATCGAGGGAGGCTCTAAACATCATGTCCACACAACTATATGACATTCTCACAGTATCTATCATACCTTGCCTTGAACTCACGTCATAGCACCCACAACAGACTCTGGCAGCTTATTCCACTCATTTACCACTCTAAAAGTAAAGAACCCAGCTCTAACACCCCTGCTAACTACACTCTTGCCCAGCTTCCATAGGTGTTCCCTAGTTCTCCTACCACCAGTCCTGATCTCAAAAATATCCTCTGAATTAATCCTATACAAACCCTTTAGCAATTTGAATGTCTCGAATTACTAAAGGAAAAGGGGAGATTTGTATCTCCCTTTTTCCGCCTATCAACTAATTTCTGCAACCCACAAATCTTCAACCTGTTCTCATGTGGTTCATTCCATAGACCCACTATCATCTTAGTCACTCGCCTCTGGATCCTCTCCACCTCCTCCCCATCAAGAAAGAACCTAGGTGACCAAATCTGGGCACAGTAGTCGAGATGAGGTCTTATCAAGGCTCGGTACAGAGGTACAATAACTTGCTTGTCTCTGCTTCAAGGTATTTTTCAACAACCAAGTGAGTTGATGAGCTGATTTAGCTACTTTTACAATGTGCCCCCTAAACTTAATCTGCCTATCCACCAACACTCCCAAGTCCCTGGCCTCATCAATCTCCTGGAGTACAGTTCCACCAATGTGGTATACTGCTGCTAATCATTTCACCCCAAAATGCATAACCTTACATTTTGTCACATTAAATTGACATCCATTATCCTTAGCCCAGAACTCCAATCTATCCAGGTCATCCTGCAAGATTTTGACATCTTCTGCATTCACTATCGCCCTACCCAACTTTGCATCATCAGCGAACAAATGAACTGTTCCTCTTAGATCCTTCCCTATATCTTTAATGAACAAATTAAACAGCAGTGGTCCAAGAACAGAACCCTGCAGCACACCACTAGTCACAGGCCGTCTTTTGGACTCTACTCCTGAATAAACTACTCTTTGATATCTTTCCATCAACCACCCACCTATCCATCTCACCAATCCTATATCCATTCCCATATGTTGTAGTTTACGAATTAGAATTCCATGTGGTATCCTGTCAAAAGCCTTTGCAGGTCCAGCAGTATCACTGTAAACCCATTACCCTTATCCAGTTCAGCCATCACCTTGTTATAAAACTTGAGCAAGTTACTGATGACTACTTTCTCCAAAACCTTGACAACGATCGGTCATTAATTTGCAAACGTACTCTTGGATCCTCCTTTATGCAGTGAAACTATTTTCCCCTCTTTCCACACCTTTGGGATTAAATCAGACCCGAGACTCAGATTAAACAACATGGTCAAGGGCACTGATAATTCCTTAGCCGCTTCACGCAAGATCCGTGCTGGTATACCATCCAATCCCACAGATGTATTCACATTAAGGCTGTAATAGACTATTCACCTCCACTTCATTCATCACAATTCCTGTATTCACATTAAGGCTGTAATAGACTATTCACCTCCACTTCATTCATCACAATTCCTGTATAAACTAATCCTTCATTTTTTCAATGTCACCACCTGGATGATATACTTTTGCAAAGTGCTTGCTCAGTAACTCCACTATATCGACTAATTCAGTGACCTCCTTACCATCGGCATTTCTTAAAATCGTTTTGCCGTGTACAGTTTTTTCCTTGCTTGCAGCATATTGAAAGAACTGTTTGGAATTCTCTTTAGCTTGCATAGCTAGTTTCCTTTCATAATCTGCTTTTGCTTTTTTAACCCACACTTGTTACCCTTCTCGCCTGCACTTTATACCGTTCGTGTGCCTGCAGGTCACCCCTTTCTTTAAGTTCCCTCCACAGTTGTTTCTTTTTTTGCAGCTCAAGCTTAATGGTGTTATTCATCCATTTAACCCCTACTTGTTTTACTATTCGGACCCTAGGTATACAATCAGCCATAACCTCCTGTAAATGCTTCTATCGACATCCAGCCCTTGCAGTTGTACATGCCATGGCACTGATCCAAGCAATCTCCTTAATCCACAGTAATTCAACATATACCCTATCTTAATCAAAAATTCCAATTCCACACCTTTAGCCACCTGCCCGGTCAAGACCTTATGATCTCTCCCACCAATAGGTGACAGCATGGTCATATTCATTAAGTCAAATTCTGAGATGCTATTACCAGATCAAGCGCTCTCACAACCCTAGTATTTTCAATTACATGCTGCCTCAGATAGTTATCCCTTAATAATTGAATAAAATCCAGATCACATGTGTCCTCTCCTCCTTCCAGTCAATGTTACCATAGTTGAAATCCTTCATAATAATTACCCTCCTTCTGCTCATTTCATCAATTTGTTTATGCATACTATCTCCACCATCTATTCCATCACCTAGTCTATAGCAGCACCCAACTGCATATTTTGTTCTGCCAGTCTCAATCTCACACCAAATAGCCTCAAATGAGCTCTTTTCGCTATCCTGCGATACAACTTCAATTCTCCTTGGCTGCAGTTCATCAGCTATCATTAATAACACTCCTCCCCCCATTTTATTCTCTCTGTTCCTCCTAAACATACTATAACCTACACATTCTATCCCACTAACTATATCATCTTCCGTCAGCCATGTTTCACTAATGCCAATAACCTGTAGCCAGGAAGAGCCAATCAAGGCCAAAAATTCTTCCTTCTTGTTTCTAATACCCCTGGCATTAGTATACATGAAATGCAGTGATCCCTTTGTCCCACCCCTATCTTGATGCATTATTCTAAATATCCCCTTCCCAATTTTGTCCTTGGTACTGGCCCGAGTGCATTATATACATTCTTACTCTCAACTGTCTCACTGATGTCCGCATATCCCCCCTTCCTTGGTAGTTCTAGTTTCCCTGCTTCTGCACATCCATTTTCACTTCATTTAAATTTAAATTAAAATCTTGAATTTGTAAATTCTTTGTGTGATTTTTTTTCATTATAATTTTATATTTTAACTCAAATCAGACATGACATAAAATCTTTAATAGCAATTCACAATGTAAATGTTTTTTTAACATAAATTCAAATGATCTGAATCAAATTATTTGAATTATTTTTATAATTTCTATTAGGTGCTTGGATTATGTAATGAAATCATGGATGATGCTATTCCTGAATTAAGGGCAAATCGTGATTTTCGTGTCAAGTTTCCTGATGATGTTCTGCATGAAAACTTAGCTGGTCAGCTTTGGTTTGGAGCTGAGGTATTTATGTGATGTAGCAATTAACCCCCCCCCCCCCCAAAAAAAAATTGTGTGTGTGCACGCACTTGCAAGATTAATACATAACACTAATTTTGTTTCATAATAATAATTAGTGTGTGTTTGGGGTGGGGGAATTGTTCAACTTCTGGTATAGAGACCACATGTTTATGAATGCTAACTAATTTTATTAAAATAACAGTAAAACCCAAAAAAGTCTTGCAAGTTAGTGGACTTACATTATCAGAGGTGTAGAACTTGTATTAATTGATGAAAAAACTAGAAAGAACAATTAAATGTAACATTTTTCTCAAACTTCAACAACGTAGTAACAGTATATGTAACAGAGTGAAAACAACATTTTATTAAACAATATGAATGCGAATGAACAAAGCTAATTATTGCTGTCACATTCTGTGGTGTGATGCATATTGTATCCCAGATCCAATGTTAATAGATTTTTAATAAATGTAGACCAAGCTTGGTATAGAATTAAACCTTGTTTTGGTATTTTTTTATATAACATTAGTGACTGAATGTATGCTATTTCTGTTTATTTGCTAAATTTGGCCTGTGTTTGTTGTGAAACTCTAAACTTGAAAGCCATAGAAAAAAAATCTTAAAGTAAAAATTTGGTTGTGTTATGAATGATGTTTTCATTATTTTGGTCAAGAAAACAGAAGAATTAGTGCAATTTAAAGATTATCCTTGAAAAGCTTGCTCAAACATAAAATTCACTCTAGAACTTTTAGAAAATTACAAATAATTTTCTTGACATTCTTCTCAAAGTATAGGAAGAAGTAAAATGGTTGATCTTTTCACTATATAGGAAACTAATTACAACTGGGTGATTCCTACATGTTGCTTCACACCACCGTCCATTACAACAGATATGCATGATTAAAACATTCAGGGACAGCTCATACAGCATCTCCAGTACAACAAAAAAGGAATGAAGAACTTCATTACCTTAACATACTCTCTCTCCCTCAATGGATATGAACTGAAGATAGTTAACAAAATTTTAGACATACCATCAACAGTTCCTTCTAACAAACAAGATTTCAAAAATGCAGTCACCTTACCCTATATCAAGAATGTTACAAAGAAGATTGCAGCAATTCTTCAGGGATATCAGTTATAGTAAAGGGCTTCCATCCTAATGTGTTTGCTCTTGTGGCTTTTGCTACACAGACCTGATGGGATGATCTGGAGAAATAGATCCTTTTGTCAGAAAATGTAAAGTATGTAGAAAAGAGAAGAAAGCATCAACCATTTTCATACAACAAACTCAGGCAATCAAGGTAATTTGGCAAACAACAAGAATGCCATACGTTGGTCATAACTGATAGATAAGAAAATTTAAAGAAGCCCCAGAAATGTTCTGTACCCACACAGTCTGATAAAAACTTAGGTTTAATTCTATGCCAAGTTTGGTCTGCATTTATTAAGAATCTAACAATACCAGAATGATAAGCATTATGCCACAAAATGTGTGACAGCAGTAACTAGCTTTGTTCAAATCACATGCACATTGTTTAATCATTGTTTTTTTCTACACTGTTGTTTACAAAAAATCTGTTGTGTACTTATTCTTAGTAGTTTTTTCATTAGATGATAGGTTGTGTATCCCTGATAATGTGAGTCCAACAACTTGTGAAACTCGTTGTATTTTACTGTTATTTTAATATAAATAGTTCTCATTAAATAGGCATATGGTCTCCATACTGTAAGTGAAATGAACATTTGCTTAATTACAAAAATAGGACACATTAAAAAAAAAAAAAAAATAGGCTAAAGTGTACTGTAAACAGAAATGAAAACTGATCTCAAAAATCACAAAACACTTGCAGATAATGACAGCTTTTTATAGAGCAGGATAAAAGGGTATGCCATAGAACAGAAAAGTGTCTACTTAAGTTTTCAAAAAATCAATGAAACTTCTCTCACATATGAATGAAATATTGAATTAAATAAATGTTTTTGTGGGAAAAAGTGAATGAGTTTAAAAACAAAAACCAAATCTTAGAGTGAGTGGACAAAACTGATGAAAACATTGATTAATTCAACCAGAGAAGTTGGTGGTGCAATGATATCGATTCGATGCATAGGCTATGTAGAAGGAATGGATGCGAGTTTTTGGATGTGTGGAGTGAGTTTGAGGGAAGATTAGATTTTTATAAGAGGGATGGACTACACCTGAATGCGTTTGGTATCAGGAGTGTGGAAAAACTAATAACTGGTATGAGACCTAACAGAGAGAGTCAGGGAAACTAAATTATAAAGGGAGGAATGGTGTGAATGTGAGTGTAAGAGCAACAATGGTATATAACTGTGTTAATGACAGGAATGGGCTTTGCCATGGAAATGTTGACGAGGCGAGAACGATTTCGGTTTTGTGTTCATTCAGTTCGGACCCATCATATGCATGCAAAGATGTCTCTAATGTCTTACATGTGTAAGACAGAGAAGAATAAAGATCTGCAAGTTGTCCAACTGTGTTAGAGACTGCAAACAAGAGTTTACAAAAGAACATGCAGGTAGATTATTATGTCTGTACACGAATGCTAGGAGTGTCAGAAACAAAGAGATAGAGTTAATATGTTAGCCTTAGTTAATATGTTACTAACTCAGATTGTAGGAATTAGTGAGGCCTGGCTATCACAATCAGACCTACTAACTGGTATTGAGTGTCATGGGTACTGTATTTTTAGGAAGGATAGAGTGGATAGGAGAGGAGATGGCATGCTGCCAATAATATTGAATGACTTAAATCCAGTTAGAGTTGAGACCTATGAATATAGTAATACTACTAACAATATTTCATGTGGCAGTGAGGAGTTTAAAGCCATCTGGTGTTAGGTGGAATCTAACAAGACAAATTACATAGTGGGGTGTTGTTAGCTACTGATCCACCTGGTGGATCAGTAGCTGATGATGAAGAAATGCATCATAATGGGAGACTTTAATTATCCAAATATTGATTGGGTAACAGTAGAATCTCATGAGAAGAATGAAAATGCATTTATTGAGCTGTTGTGGGACAACTTTCTCAAACAGCATGTGGCAGAAGGAATTCGAGGTCAAAGAGTGTTAGATTTGATTATAGTGTCAGAGGGCGTTTCAGTTAAAGATGTAATTTTTCTGCCTCCAGTTGGTGACTGATCATGCGGTACTCACTTGGGAAGTGAATAAGTTTATCAATGTTTGATTCAGAAAAGGTTACATGCTGAACTACAAAGCAGGAAATTATGACCAACTGAGGAGTATACTGAGTTCATTGGAATGGGATCGGTTGCTGGATGGAAAGAATATTGACAGTGCATGGGAAGCATTTAAACAGTACTTAAATGATGCGATATCAGAATGTGTCCCAAGAGTTTGAAGAATAAATAGAGTAGGAGTCAAATGGATGTGTAATCTTATTAAGCAAGAGATTCGTAAGAAAAGGATGATGTGGAAGGAATACCGGTTGCATAGGGATGACGTCCCTTATGAACATTATAAGCAGCAGGCTAGAATAGTCACAACTGTTGTACGGAAAGCAAAGTCTGATTATGAAAAGAAACTGGCTCTGTGTGCTAAAGACAACCCACAAGAATTCTATCGATATGCTGCAAATAAAAGAAAGAATGAATATGAAAGAATAACTTATAAATCCAGATGGCGTGAGGGTTACAGATGCATAAGATGTTGTTCAGTTAATGAGTGCACATTTCGTTAAAAGCTATCAACCTGATGAACTCAACATTGAGCTCACTGTTACCTCTTCACTAGATGAAGAAACGCAGGCGTGTGAGGCCGAGGTTTTAGAGCTGTTGCACAAACTGAATAAGAATTCAGCAATAGGGACTGATTGAATATCAGCACGTGTGCTTAAAAGAGTGTTCAGCTGAACTGGCCATTCCTTTGACCAGGATGTTTAATATGAGTCTCAGAACAGGGAATGTTCCACAAAAATGGAAGGAATGTATGTTAATCCCACTGCACAAGGGTGGTGCAAAGACCAATGTATCCAACTATCTTCCAATTAGTATCTCAGGAGTGGTGGTGAAGATTTTGGAAAAATTGGTTAGGGCCCACATTCAGAAATAGGTTGACAGTGAATCTGTACTTTGCAATGAACAAGATGGGTTTACTAAGGGAAGATAATGTTTTAGCAACTTGCTCACATTCTGTAACATTGTTATCATTGAACTAGACGAGGGGAATGAATGCACCATGATACTTTTGGATTTTGCTAAGGCTCTTGATCGAATACAGCATGTTAAACTGCATAAATTGGAGAAAATGGGTTTGGGTTATACAATATTAGCATGGATAAGAGGATGGCTGACTGACAGATATCAAAAAAGTGGTATACAGTGGATCTGAGTCTGCAAGGTTTAAGGTAACCAGTGGTGTACCACAAGGATCAGTGCTTGGTCCACTGTTATTCAATCTGTAGTTTAATGATATTAGGAAGGATTTGACAAGCGACATACAGTTATTTGCTGATGATGCAAAGATAGGTAGGTAATCAGGAATGCTGCTGATATGCAGTCTTTGTAGAATGATTTGAATAGGCTGGAATTGTGGGCATGGGAAAATGAGTGTCAATTCAATCGCAGTAAATGTAAAGTCATTCATTTCAGCATGATTAGATATCCAATGTCGTAGTATATTGGTGGGATTAGGCTAGAAGAAACTGATGAGGCTAGGGATCTTGGAATGTTAATAGATAGGAAGTTGAAGTTCAGCAGCCATGTGGCGAAGATTGCAAATACAACTCAAAAGATAATTGCGATGCTGAAACGAACATTCAAATGTAAAGATAAGGATGTTATTTTGCTTCTTTACAAGGCCTTGATAAGACCTCACTTGGACTATTGTGTGCAGGTCTGGTTTCCGTTGTGATTCTGATATATTAGAGAGAGTACAAAGGAGAGTGTTAAAAATGATATCAGGATGGAATACTAATTATGAAGACAGATTGAGAATTTGTAGACCGCTGACACTAGCAAACAGTAGAAAGAGGGGTGATTGAGACTTACAAACTTTTAAAAGGGTCATACAGGATTTCAACTGATGGATTTCTATTTATGGAGGGTGGGCAAAGGACATCCTTGGTTGAGAATGAAGGCTGCCAAGAAGGGTGTGAGGGCTAGATTTTTCTCTCAGAGGGTGGTGCGTGATTGGAATGGATTGCCATTGGATGTTGTGAGTGCAAGCAGCGTGAATGAATTCAAGAATAAGTATGATATCTGGTTTTTGTAGTATATAGACTTCCTCGATGAGTCTCTGGAGTTGTCTCTTAATAATAATATAATATTTAAAACTTCATACCGGACAGAGGAAGTTAATGAAGCAGTCTTTGAAAAGATGAAATCATATTAAAAGTACTTGGATGGTAAATTTCTGTGTCCTTAGAGAATGTAGAGAAAAATGTGGGAAAACTAAATTATGTGCAAAATTAGATAAACAAAAATTCATGGGAAGATTTTGCAAAAAATATAGACGAATCATGAAGGTCAAACTGTATTTTGCAGTTGACTAAGAAAACTAAGCAGTGGAAGAAAGTGTAAGGAAATGTTGAATGTCTTGAATAATTACTTTGAAAAAATTATTAAATAACAAGCAATAGAAAACAGTCATATTTGTAAATTTAGGGACACAAAAACACACGTGTTGAACAGATTATTTTATTAATTACTAATAAAATAAAACTTTTCCACATGACATCACGGCCCTCTTTGCCCACGTACTCCGCTCCGGATATTTCATGTGGCAAAACAATTTTTACCTTCAAAAAGAAGGTACAGCCATAGGCTCACCACTTTCTCCCTCAATAGCTAACTTTTATATGGAAGACTTTGAGCAACGTGCTCTAGAGGCAGCATGTCTAAAGCCCAAAATTTGGCTCAGACACGTCGACGATATTTTTGCCATTCCATTTGGCCCCACGGCCGTGAAGCTCTAAATACATACCTTAGCCACCTAAAAACAAACAACACAAACATATCCAATTCACCATTGAAATGGAAAAAAACAACTCTTCCTTTCCTAGACACACTTGTCACACGTCTTCCCTCTGGCTGTATCTCCTTCTCAGTTTACCACAAACCTACACACACACAGGCCAATACATACACAAAAATTCTTACCACCACCCAACACAAAAAAGCACCCTTAAACACAGAGCCCTAACTATTTGTTCTAATGAACAGGCTCTAAACCAGGAATACAAGATCATCAACCAAACATTTATCAAAAATGGATACAGTAAAAAACTATTTAGAAGATCCTCCATAAAGATACCAGTAAGAACAAAAAAGATTTCAAGAATGCTATTGCCATTCCTTATGTTAGAGGCATTTCTGAAAAAATAGACAGAACACTTTGCAAATACAACATTAAAACCACCTTTAAACTCTCAAATAAGTTAAGACACCTACTCAGTTCTTCTAAAGATCCTCTTCCACACCTAGCACACCCAGGGGTATACAAAATACAATGCACATGTAACATACCATACATAGGGGAAACAGGGTGAACTATCCCAATCAGACAAGATGAACACAAACGACACATTAAATACTTCCATTTTGGTAAAACCAGCCTTTCTGACCATGCACGCCAAACATACCACAGAATTGACTGGAAAAATACCAAGTCCCTACACCGCACCAAAACCTGGTTTGAGAGAAAATTTAAAGAGTCATGTGAAATGCTCAAACACAACCCAAATCTCAACAAAAATGATGGCCTAACCATTTCAGGAATGTGGAGGACCCATCTACAACCTGTATAACAACCTAAACTAGCCTTAGAAAAAATCCCACTACAAGAAGACAACCTGGTGAAGTGTTTGTAACATTCAATAGCAACTGAAAGAAATCATTTTATAACAACAGAACTATCCAGAAGAATATTAATACATGAGGACTTTAGCAGTTTATTGTAGTTGTATTTATTTATTTATATATATATATTTTTTTTTCTTTTTTTTTTAATTAATTAATTTTATTTTATTTTATTTTTATTTTTTTTTATCACTAGAGGTCAGGCTAGGAAAAGGATTTATTAACTATGTAGATTTAGTTTACCGGTATATAGGGCATGTGCATGTAGCTTGGTTCCTTATACAGTTGTATTCTTCCGATGATGACCTCAATATAGGGGTTGAAACGTCAAGTTTTATTTTATTAGTAATTAATAAAATAATCTGTTCAACACGTGCGTTTTTGTGTCCCTAAATTTACAAATATGAGTGCTAATCACCGTGTAACCTTAAAAGAAAGAATAGAAAACAGTTATAGGAAATATCCAGAGGGAATGCAATGAGAGGTGCTGTTTGCAAGAAGAAACTGGCAGAAATCCGAAATGTAGAAAAGCAGCTGAAGTAAATAAATATGTATATATATATTTTCACTAAAATGCTTAACTGTGTTGTATAAAAGTTTGGCAGTGGTTAACTGCATTATCCAGAAGGATTAATCTAAAGGTCGAATACTTGATGAGTGGAGTAGAGTTCTCATCATACCAATTACTAAAAATTAACATAAAATTGAATGCAAGAATTATAGGAGTTTTTGTAATGAATATTTTAGGAAAGGTTTGTGCATACGTGCTTGAGAACAGATTAAGAAAAATTGGTGAAAGGAAATTTGGATAGGCTGGATTTAGGTCAAAGGTTGCCAAAAATAAATTTTTATCCTTACAAATAATGAAAGAATTGGAATCACTTTTTAAGATTTGTTGGTCTTGAAAATGTAATCAAGTGAGGTGGAAGAAAGCAGTTCATAACATTAAATTTTGTAGTATCGATGAATCATACAGAGAAATAAGTAGCTTATATATAAGTTGCCAGTTAGCATTTAAGAATTGAAAAATGTGGTGGAAGATAGTTTGATGTTGAATCATGTATTAAACCAGGTCATTATGTGTTTTCTCAACTGTTATTTATAATCTGGGCAGGTTATTAAGGAAAACATTTTCTCTTAAATTCTGAAGAAGCTGTTTCTGTGTTTGGTCCCTTTCCAGAGCAGGATTTTGGTTTCTGTCAAAACCAGTCTTTTAACATATATTGTGAGTGATGTCCTTGAAGGGCATGTCAAACATACTGTGAAGTCTAGGGGTGGGGGACAGCAGTCAAGGTCTGAAGGCTGCCCATATATAGTGTATGGGACTGAACATAATGGTAATACATTTAGGAGGCTTCCTGATCAGCTGGCACATCTAACTGCCAGATCCTTCCAGGAGGAAGGCAGTGTGGTGGAATGTGAGGGACTGTTGAGGCCATACTGTAGCATGGAGATCAGAGTTCTCAGTGATGTGACATGTCTAAGAGGATCTCCTCCCACAGTATGTTTCTCTTCTCTTAACCTCTGAAATACTTACAGGACAATAAATCCAAAGAGAGTAATGGTGGTTTTAAAAAAAATTAACTCAAAAAGGTCTTATAAAAAATTTCTTTCACATTAATTTTTCCAACATTTGTAATATATGTGCATCATCACTTACAGACTTCCAAACCTGATTTTCTGTTTTTGACCAAACTCCAGATTTCTGCCACAACAACTATGTGATCCAGCAGGATGCATAATCTTGTATCTCCTCTTTTTGACTTTCTTTGGCTTAAGATTTCTTTGCATTATAGTGTATCATTGCTATCTTTACTGCTCACCCAATTCTGAAAATCATTCTGACTGTTTCAACTTCAGATTTGATGTGTGATTTCCTGTAATCCAGTTACTGTAATCTTCCTTAGACTTCAATGTTCCACAACTCTATCCGGCTCCCTTTTTTTTTTTTCAGTTTTCACTGACCAAGTCGGAAGAGAAGTTGAGGTATTTGCTGTAAGCAAATGTCCATCATAGCAAATACCTAAAATGTCCATCTACCAACCAGAATATCTGACAGCCCTCTCTGCTCACCCAGCACTGGATTTTTTTTCTTAACCAGTTCTCTTTCCAGGTACACTGTTGAGGTGACTACACCCTTGGTAATTCAGATCATGATCTCATCCAAGTTTTTTCTCTAGTGGAATGCTCTACTCTCAGCTATCTACAACCTTGTGCCCTTTGGCATTACAACAGTGCTAAGGAAAGATCCTTTGACTTTACCCCTCCTTTCAATGGCCAGACTACTGTTTTCTTTCTTTGTATCCAGATATTGGATACACTAACCAGCTGGCCTGGTTGGCTGAGTGGTTAGCGTATCTGCTCTCCAGCCAAAAGGTTGCAGGTTCGAATCCTGTGGGGCATGGATGTTTGTGATTGTCTGTGAAAATACTAGCGGTGGTGGTCAGCGGTAGATGGTGTTGGTGTAGATGATGAAGGTAGTTGCGGTTGGTGGAGTGGTGGAGACAGTAGCGTGAACTGCTTTCCCTCATTGAGCCTTTGGATTCCCTGGAGGTGTTATATAATAATAATATTTGTTATGATCTTGTTAACAGAAATTATCCATGTTGGAATCAGTGCTTTCATTCCCCACTCTGTTTAAAGTTCCCACCTAATGTCCAAACCATGATTTTCCAAGAATTGTTCCAGCACAGTTCAAAAAAGAAAAAACACCTTATTATAATTGCCTTGAGATAAAAATTTAAGCTTTATTTATTGCCTACAGCACTTGCAAAATCATCATTAGCAGTGCTATTAGACTTGATCATGTAGTACTCATATAACATTAAGTCTGACTTCATCATCAACTCATATATATATAATTGTATGTAGTATATATGCCTTGTGGGGGGGGGGACCTTTGCAAAAGCTGTTGGGCCATTTCTGTTCATCTGTACTCCCACCTCTCTATTTCTCACATCATCCAGATGGCAGTTTTCCAATATTACTTAAAGGTAAAGCTGACCTGATATCATTCTTCTCATATCCTTCTGCATAGATGAACCAAGGCAAATCACCTTGGAACATTGCATCATATGGCTTTTGTGACCGTCTTCCAGAAAGGCATCAGAAGAATCTTGATCATCTGATCCTGAATCATGTTATTTTACCAATTGTGTTCAAGAAATGTGCTCTTGAACTAACACCTGTTTTTAATAATTTCTACACTATCTTATATTCACCTGGCTTCTTTCCTCACAGCATGAAAGCAAGCCCATATAAAGCCAATGTCAAAAAAAAAAAAAAAAAAGAAAAGTGTGTGCTATCAAACTAGTAGCTTACTGTCTCCTCATTACTTTAACAGTAATGCAAGTCATCAACAGTCAACTTCTTTGACAGCTGGAGAAATGAGCTAATCAGTGGCTAGTGATATGAATTCTGCCAATAGAAAGGTTTGGTTTTGCAAATAGAAAGGTTTGGCAAAACCTGTGCTGTTACATTCAATATTTCCAAGGCATTTGTCATCAAGAGTTCTTAGCAAGAACGAAGACCCAGTTATGGTCTTCGTTCCCTTTGTAATTGAATTATAATTTTCTCTTTCCAGGTCATTCACTGCATGTAATGGTATTGTTATAATTGTTCCATGTTTCTCAACCCTGCTTTGTCTTTGTTTCTCTTTTACTTTGTGTATGGTCGACTGCCACCATATATTTATTTTTTCTAGATCCCATATTCTCATGCTCTATAGTCTAACAAATTTATTTGTTTTACGACTGTGCCAGTTAGACTATGTATTGAGTGCAAAATTATAAGATTTTTAACTCAAGACAAAACAGATATTGTTTGTATTTCTTATGCAAATGATCACGAGTTGCCTCAGACCTGAAAATACTTCAGGCGTAAACTTGACTTGCTTGCTTGTTTGCTTACTTGGGAAAGTAAAACAAGCTTCTATCCTTCTGCTGGCTCATTCTTGATTTCCCACCAAATTTCTTCTCTGTCCAAGTCATTGATTATTCTATGCCCTTTAGGACCTTTTCGACTTGCAACGTTCCCCTTTCAATTACTGACAATGGACCTCACTTGGCAGTAGACCCAGTTAGAGAAGGTGAAACCCTAAGACATATGATGTTTCTCTTTTGATTACTGACAGTGGACCTCATGTGAATACAGACCCAGGTAAGAGAAGGTGAAAACCCTAAGACACAACGCTTCAGTTTCGATTACCGACAACGGACCTTACATGGCAGCCGACCCAGGTAAGAGAAGGTGAAACCCTAAGTCCCATGACGCTTCTCTTCCAATTACCAACAATGGACCTCCCATGGCAGCAGACCCAGGTAAGAGAAGGTTGAGAACCCTAAGACAAAGTCCTCGACTTCTTGCTTATATACGTCTGGACCTCCGTTGTATGCATGTGCGCATCTCTTGAAACTTCCATCATATTGACATCCAACCATGATGATGTCATATATGGCAATTCTTAGAATTCTTCACTATTCTTAGAACTAGACTTGCTAATTAGACATGAGTTAACAGCGTTACATGATAACATCATGTGCCACATTATTTTAACAAAGGCTCATGGTTAATTTATTACAATACAAGATTATTATTATTATGTGACACCTCCAGGGAGTCCAAAGACTTATCGAGGGAGAGTGCCAACAGCATCAAACGAATAACTCCCTTCCAACTACTAACTGCACTCAAACTTGCTTAACTTTTTGCTTGAGCCATTAGTAGCAGAGGCTCTACCTTTGCTGGCTATTATAGACAAAATTTGACATTTCTTGAAGTGCAATCTCCTTAGAAAAATATGTGAAAGCGAACATGATAAGTTACAAAGTTACATATCATATATAAAGTTACATTAAAGAGAGATTTTACAGTATAAGGCAGGGCTCCAGAAATTCACTCACTCATATACCACAGGCAAGGTTATTAGAAACAAGGGATAAGTGAATTTTCGGCCTCATTATAAATTCATTCCAAATATAATTTTCTTTGCATAATTTACTTCTTTTTTTTTTAACATCTTATTCACTGTCAAGTTATTTGATCATGGGTGGCTGCCAATGAATTTATT
The DNA here is from genome assembly GCF_054136105.1 of Typopeltis vanoorti. Classification (NCBI taxonomy): domain Eukaryota; kingdom Metazoa; phylum Arthropoda; class Arachnida; order Uropygi; family Thelyphonidae; genus Typopeltis; species Typopeltis vanoorti. The sequence continues at coordinate 29,113,016 of NC_143552.1, forward strand.
AAAGAAGTTATTTCCAAATCTAGAAATAAAGCTTTTAGATCTGAAATCTTTAATTTGAAACTAACACCATTCCCTTTTAAAAAAAATTGGAAAAACACAATTTTGGTTGCCAATTTTCTCTGATAGTCATAACATAAACTAATCTTTACTTCCATCTTTTTATCTCCTTTAAGGTTCAGAACTCTATTTTTTTTTCTATGTGAGACTACGAAAAAATGAATGGTCATTAAAAACTCAGTCTGATATAATCTTTTTCCTCCTGACAGATGTCTTGTCATCATTGTATTAACACAATAATAGATAACTTCATCCTCATCATCAAATTCCTGATATGTACCCTCAGGTGGGGAGGGTATACAGGAAAAAATCGCATCGTCTAGGGAGTAGGTTGGGCCATTTTAGCCTTATCTAACTTTCGGAGTCTGAGTGGGCAGTTCAATCTTCACTGGTAGCCAGTCAGAGATAGCTGGCCCAAGACTGTCACTAATTTTAAGCAGCAGCATCCAGTGACAACTGATAACTTTTAAACTTTTTTCTTTCTATATGAAAGACTTCATAAATATCCACTATTGAGTTCCAAAACTCCTCATTTCTCTAACAGAAGTATGATATGTGTGCTTCTCACTCCATGAATGACCCACTACATGCTTTTCAGTTTTCATTTCGGTCATGAAATGAGAAAAATAAGCCTCCATCATGTGTTATTGTTATAGCACTTTACTTGGAAATAGTAAAACTCACACACTTCAAGCAAAGCGTGTAATTGTTTCATATTGTTGATTACCCAGTATTGACTTTACACATTTATACAATATGCATGACATGTAATAGACAATCTTGTTTAGAAAAAAAAAACTAAATAAACAATTGTGCTTTTCTCCCAATATAATTTCATTAACAAAAGAAACTAATAATTATAAACAAAAATTTAGAATTGGCACAATTTAATTAAATACTGTAGTACATCTGTACATCTTATTCTTCCATAGTTGTAAGATAGTATTGTCCTCACATCTCACAACATGAATTAGCTTATTGCAATTAAATACTTGAATATATTCTGTAATTAAAAGGCTTTCCAATATTGTTATTTAAAAAATACAGTTATCTTGCAAAGTCAAGTTGAAGACCTCATCATGTGACTGAGTACATCTTGAAAAGCGAGTCTGGCCCCACAGCAAGTGCATTAATTTTATTATCTTTCCTATTAAGTTGTTTATTGATGATGTATATAAATTCACCCTTCATTATGAACAGTAAATGAAAGAAAACACAAACTGAATTGTGATGAGCTGTACATTTTTGTATAATTATGTGTAATATGTATTGAGAATTAAAGAATATATTACTTTGTTTTGTTATCATGCCATTTAGTTTTTTTTTAAAAAAAACCACCTTAATATTCTTATAAAACGGACTGACATCTTTGGTGAGTAAAATTTTTTTGTGGCTGGTAGATTTAAGTTAAGTTTAAGAAGCCTTGATGTAAGATGGTTTCTCTAGATTTTCTCATTAACAAAGAGGTTCCTCAGAGCTTTGTTATTTAACCCACCCTCTTCTTTTTAATATCTTACATTTGATAACGTGTTCAACTTAACAGTCAAGACCAGATGTATCTTCTTGGATGGATTCTTATTCCCAGCTTTTCCTGTTACAGAGATGCTCCATAAATACATTATTTATGTAGCATCCCTGTCTTTCAAAGAACTTGGCATCTTTTTCTCTCAAGACATTACTTTTCATCTATCTTATTCCTATCTTATTTATTCTTACTCAGTACAAATCCCCAGTCTGCTCATCCTTGGAATGTTTATTCTCACATTTCAGTAGTGCACCTGAAACTTCTAAAAGTTGTTGATGCTGTTCAGAAGAGGACACTAGCTCAGGGGTGGGGGAACTTTTTTACCTATTACCCCAAAATATATTTATTTACGCGACGTTACCCCCTTGATTTGAAAGGGAGAAAATCATAGATTATTTAAATTCAAAAGGTTTATTGAATCTATTTATATGGAGAATACAATTATAAATATAAAAAGTATAAAATAAATGCGATAAAATAAATTAATATCCTCATCATGAAACAAAAGGATTTCTTTGAAAACTTTTTTTTTTCACTTCAGGTTTTGGAGAAATGATGTTTTGTTTTTGATACAATAACATCAAAATTGGGGCATTTTGATGTCAGAGCAATTTAGATACTGTCTCCGGGGTCTAATCGATTTCTCTGCTTTGTTTTCATTTTCATTAGAGTGGAAAATCCTTGTTCGCAAAGGTAGGTTGTTGCAAAAGGCAGAAACTTTTTGACTGCCTCCTCATGTGCAATTTTGAAAGCCATTGCAGCTATTGACATCCAAAAATATGACAGATCTGCTTTGTTTTCAAATTCAATATGTGCTTCACTATTGGGTCGAATTGAGGCTCTTCTGGTACATCAGCAATTTCACATTTAAAGGGATCTTTAAATAACCCAACTGACAGTATATGAATTAAGATCTGGAAAGTAATCAGAGAACTGCTCTTTGAGTTTGATAAGATGCCTTATAACTGTATCCTTGATGTCATCAAAAGTAATATTTTCACAATCTTCCAAAAACAAAGCTATCTTGTTTTGTTCTGCTTTCTGTCTCCGATACTCAAAAATATCAGCTGAATATGCGAGATGTGCAACCCACGAGGAGTTTGTAAACTTATCTGCGAGAACCTTTTGATCAACCATAAAAATTTCAAGTTCAGTTTTGAGAGCTCACACTCAGTTCAGAACATTTCCACGTGAGAGCCATCTCACTTCTGTATGATAAAGTAGGTCTGTGTATTCAGCCTCACCATCTTTACATAATTCACAAAATAGTCGCATGTTTAGTGCATGTCCATTGACAACCTTGATAACATCATGCATGACGGCTTCCATTGCAGGTTCCAAATGTTTCACAAGCAGTGCCTGGCGATGGATCATACAGTGGTTAACTTCAATTTTTGGATTATTCTCTCTCTCTCGCCAAAAAACCACTTACATGACCCAACATAGCTGGAGCTCCATCAGCAGACACAGCAATGCAGTCTTCTCACTTTAAATTAACATTATTAAAGTATTCATTAACTTTATTGAAGACATCAATTCCTCGAGATCACAACTCGAGAGGAGAACAAAACAACAATTCCTCTTCAATTGCATGTAAACCTTTGTAGTGAACATACACCATCAGCTGCGAATTACTACTGACATTTGTAGTCTCATCAAGCTGAATAGCAAAGCATTTACTCTTTTATTGAAGAAATAACTTGTTCCCTCACATTACATTTTCTGCTAAAATAGAAATTCTTTCTTTCACAACTTTTTCAGACAAGGGCACTGAATTTAGTTTCATGACTTCTTTCTGACCTGACCACACATAATCTCTGCCATTTTCAAAGCTGCTGGTTTAACCAATTCCTCACCAATAGTATATGGTTTCTTGTTTTGGGCAATCAACCAGGCCACTTCAAAGCTAGCCGTTGATGCTGAACGTTCATCGAATGTACCTCTCAAGTTGCTGTCCAGTGTTTGTCTTTTGACAGACATTTCCAAATTTACAAAGTATTCCTGCGGTTTGGAAGACAGATGTGGGTGCAAATTATCCAAGTGTTTCTTCAATTGACTCTTTTTGAAAGATTCTGCAGTCAGTACTTTCAAACAGACAACACACTGTGGTTTCATTATTCCTTTGTCTTCTATTTGTATAAACCCATAATTGAGATTGAAAGTTTATTTTTCACTTGGTTAGACTATAATATATCACACTTTATCCAAGTGTGAGCAAACAAAGTTTGTGCCTAAAAATATCTTCAGGACTGGGGTAAGGTAGTACAGCACCAGGCAACTCATAACAAAGGTGGACCCAGCTAACATCACTCCTATCTCAGTATCTCCCATAATGCAAAACACATCTCGAGAAGGGCCACTAACCAGACTAGTTTAAACCTTTATTGAGGTCTCGTCAGTGAGAGCCAAGCCCAGAAGTGGAGATACCAGGCAGAAGCAATGGCAAGGTCATCTTTACCTATAGGAGTTGCCAAAAGGTGTGCTACTTTTTTATTAAATTACTCTGGATTCAGAGAAAGATGTTGAAAATTTATTTTTCACTTGGTTAGACTATAATAAATTTAGTTTAATTCTTTATCCAAGTATGAGCAAACAAAGTTTGCACCTGAAAATATCTTCAGGACTGGGGTAAGGTAGTACAACCACAGGCAACTCGTAGCAAAGGTGGACCAAGCTAACATCACTCCTATCACAGTATCTCCCATAATGCAAAACACATCTCCTTGCGGATATGTATAATGTTATGCATTAAGGGAAGGGCCACTACCCAGACTAGTTTCGACCTTTATTGAGGTCTCTTCAGTGGAAGCCAGGCCCAGAAGTGGAGCTGGACATGGCTCCCACTGAAGAGACCTCAATAAAGGTCGAAACTAGTCTGGGTAGTGGCCCTTCCCTTAATGCATAACATTATACATATCCGCAAGGAGATGTGTTTTGCATTATGGGAGATACTGTGATAGGAGTGATGTTAGCTTGGTCCACCTTTGCTACGAGTTGTCCAGTGTTGTTTACTACCTTACCCCAGTCCTGAAGATATTTTCAGGCACAAACTTTGTTTGCTCACACTTGGATAAAGGATTAAACTAAATTTATTATACCATAATTGAGGAACTCTTCCTGGTATATTCTTTTTCTAGTTGATGTCATCTGAAGGGTAAAAAAGACAGTGATTGAATTTAAGTTTTTTAAAGTTCATTTAAATTTACAATAATTTAATTGGTAAACGTGGCACTAAGACATGTCCTCAAGATGATGCAGTATTTAATTATTTTATTGACCTTTGAAAATTAATCGAGCAAGGAGAAAATATATTAATCAAATTATCGAAGTAACATAAAACTGAAATATTTTTAATATCTTACACTTGGTATGAAAATCTTACACTTCAAATAGAACTATTGAAATAAATTAAATTAAATAACTACTTAAATCGACTTAAAGGGAAAACACGTGTCAAAAAATAAGGTTAAGGTGGGTAATAAACAGCTGACAAATAATATCTGTTTAGCCACTTGACAATGCCTTAGCAACCAAATTGTTTGGGGGTTCAACATGGTGTGATGTTTCCTAAACACGTATATTACATTGGCCAGATGCAGTGTTGCCAGAAGAAAAATTTCTATCGTAACAAGGAATGTGCTTTTTATATAATTTTATTTATGTCTATTGAGTTCTCATTACCCCCAAGAATTTCATTTTACCCCACTTGGGGTAATTTACTCCGGCTCGCCGACCCCTGCTATAGCTGATGATGACTGCTTCTCTTTCACAAACTTTCTCCAGCCATTATCTCATAAATAGTAATTTTTTGCACTCTCTTCTACAGATATTTCATGGGTGCTGTCCAGAACTCCATTCATTATGCTCTCTGTTTCCACTAAACCTACAATAACAAGACAGATGTAGGACAAGCAACAGCTGCCCTACATTCTTTTACAGTTGAACAGTAAAAGTTTACAGAACTACTGATTTAACAAATCTTTTATTTCTATTCATCTTCCATTCCAGTCTGCCTTGATTCTGTGAAGAGCCTTCTCCCCATGAATTTATTTATTCTCCAAAGACTACAATCTCCAGCTCTTCAAAAAGAATATCAACATTGACTTCTCCTCCATCACACACACACACACACACACAGACATAGCATTTATTTTCTATAGGCCTTACAGTTTCTTATGTGTGGGTGTGATTTAAGTATACCAGTCTGATAGATCTTCAATGCTCTAATTAAAATTAGGTAATTGCTATAAACAAATATGGTACAAAAAACCAGCACTAAAGAAACAAATTATGAAAAAATAGATGAAATAGGAAAAGCAGATAAATATACTGCATTCACTTTAATCACCTCAGCCTGTAGAATATGTTACACATTTTAACCATTTAGACACAGTTGATAATTTATTAACATAGCAAATGAAATATGGAAATAGATAATACAGGGGGTAAGGGTGTGCTAAAAAGTTCTGATAAACACCTGGAACAAAAATGACTGGTTTGTGCAACAAGGGAAAGACTTTTCTCAGAGGATTGCAAATGATGCAGCAGTGTTGTAACAAGTATAACAGTTTGTGGGGAATATGTAGAAATGTGTAAGGTATATGGTTCTACCTCAATTCCTTCATGGGATTATCAGAACTTTTCAGCTCCCCCCCCCCTTGTAGAATAAGTAAAAATGATAAGTGGAAAGCATTTGAGCCTTCCCCCCCATGAATTTATTTATTCTCCAAAGACTAATCTCCAGCTCTTCAAAAAGAATATCAACATTGACTTCCCCTCTCTGTCTCACACATGCACATAGACATAGCATTTATTTTCTATAGGCCTTACAGTTTCTTATGTGTAGGTGTGATTTAAGTATACCAGTCTGATAGATCTTCAATGCTCTAATTAAAATTAAGTAATTGCTATAAACAAATATGGTACAAAAAACCAGCACTAAAGAAACAAATTATGAAAAAATAGATGGAATAGGAAAAGCAGATAAATATACTACATTCACTTTAATCACTCAGTAGAATATGTTACACATTTTAACCATTTAGATACAGTTGATAATTTAGTAAACATAGCAAATGAAATATGGAAATTGATAATACAGGGGGTAAGAGGGTGCTAAAAAGTTCTGATAAACACCTGGAACAAAAATGACTGGTTTGTGCAACAAGGGAAAGACTTTTCTCAGAGGATTGCAAATGATGCAGTAGTGTTGTAACAAGTGTATAACAGTTTGTGGGGAATATGTAGAAATGTGTAAGGTGTATGGTTCTACTTCAATTCCTTCATGGGATTATCAGAATTTTTCAGCTCTCCCCCTTGTAGAATAAGTAAAGATAAGTGGAAAGCATTTTAATAAATTTATTTTGTTATAGATTTATGTGTGTGTGTGTGTGTGTGATCCCCTGTAGCTTATCAACAATGCTTTGGTTGGAAAGACTGGTTCAAATTCCATCTAGGATACAAAGAATCTTTATCAGGTCTGTTGCCTGACAGTGAGTTAGCTGGTCTCATTTGGAGGTGGATGGGTTTTTCCTCATAGAAACTCAGGTTTTTCATTCTGCAAAACAGAAAAACTGACAAGAAGCACACAAGTAATTTATATACATAGCACACGATGCATATAACATTAACTATCCTATCATAAGCAGTAATAATAAGGTATCTAAGATGCCAAGTTATTGAGCTTAACATGAAAGGAAGACAGGAAGGGATTAAAAAAAATTACTTCATAACATAATTTAAAATTTTATATTTATGACTTTAAATATTTCCCTTTAAAGCACATTTTCATTTCTTGTTTTGCAACGTATGAAGCATTGTGTTAGAAGATATAAAATTTAGTCATTATCATAATTACTACAGTTGTTGGACTTCAGTCATAAAACCATTCACTACAACCAGTGCATAATTTATTTATAAAAAGCAAACCCATATCATTACACTGTGCCTTCAGAACTTCATCAAAAAAAAAAAAAAAAATATTCTTTGGGCATCTCTAAATGTGTCTATCAGAATGAAAGTGTCTGTGACATGACTTGGCACTCTGCAGCACTAATTTCCACTTGACAATTCAAGCTCTTACGTTTTGCTCCATGCCAATGTATGTTATTTTTTGTTAACAATAGTTTGCAGGCCATAGTACACCAGTGAACATTTATGGGATACTCTCTCTTGTGTGAAACACTTCTGGAATTTGTGAAATTTGATATATAATGTAGACACTTGTATTTATGTTTTTCCATAATCCTTCATACGTACATCTTTCTTTTTTTCAGTTTGAATCATTTTTTCTTTTTAAAAACAACTTAATTCTAGTCGATCAGCTTATACATTGGTTAGACATACTTCCAATTTTTTAGGAAATGACAATGTAAACTAAATTATTAATAATAAAAATTTTAATTAATAACTACCTATATTTTGGCAATGTTACATTGCCATCTTCAGGGATTGCAAAACAGTGATATGTGCATGTATGCACTCACACTATCAAATGAGGCTGAAGAAATGCAACTGAAGTCAGTCTTAGAGTCCTAAAAGGTGCCCCCCCTCCCCTAGTGGGCTGAAGTAGGTTGTCTTGGTCGTTGGACTGACGATCTTAGAATGTATGCTCCCCAGATTTGGGGCAGTCTCATTCACCCAAATTTGTTGAGGTTTGGCAAGTTTTTTAGGGCTGTGGCTGATTCAAGGAATAATCTTTTACTTGTACTTGCTGCAGTGTAATAAAGTGGCCTTCTTTATTCCTATCAATCCTTTATCTTCTGTCATCGTATACGATTTCCTGTTCATTTCCTTTCGTCTGTTTCCCTGCCACTTCCTATGTTTTATGGGAGTGGGTGTGATCTTTTTTCTCTAAATTCACTATAGTGAACCTTGCACTATAACAACCTGTTTCTCTGATCCATAGGAATTTGTTATAGTGAGCATGTACTGTTCTACGTTTTTGATAAATTTACATGACATCATTACTAACTTCATGTCAACAATTGTCCTCCAGATTATTGTCATTTGTTAGGACTCCAATGTTGTCAGATCTTTTATTTTGGTCTTTTAAAGCACTTTTATCTCTATGACCCCCCCTTAAATCTTTGTCTTTCTTTGGGTCTTTTTCCCCTACCAAATCTCAGGTAGTATGGTTTTAAATGATCCTATTACATGAGATTAACTCATCTTACACATTCCCGAATGCTAATAATCCCAAGTTCTTTCCTAATATCTTCATTTTTAATCTAATTATGCCACTGAAGTTTTGTTCATTCCTCTAAGTTTTCTTATAAATCTCATATCCCTGAATCTTTGATCAACTTTTATTTCTAAGCCACCTCTCAGATCCATAAGTCAAAACTAGTATGAATCATGTCTTGTATATAGCTAGTTTAGTGTTTTGACTAATTTTTTCTTTATTACATATAAATTTATCTGACCCCCTTACCAAATCAGTTTTTCTTATTCTGTTGTCTGTTTTCACAATTAGACAACAGAATAACAAAACTGCTTTGGTGGGAATAAATTTATATAGAATAAGAGAAAAATCTGTGAGAACTCTAAACTTTTTGTTGCTGTGTGATTTAAATTTGAAGTATGCTCTTAGGTAATTGAAACCATTAGTCTTGTGTTCTGTCAAATGAGTTCTGTTTATTTTCCTAAAACTTTTTATTTCAAAAGCCAACAATTTCTTCTCTACTTTCCTTGTTTTAAGGTCCAAGTTTCTTTCCTTTGATGAACTTGTTGTATGATTTCCTGATTAAATGTTATCTTTATATCTTCCAGGTGTCTTTCAATTTTCATTAATTTTTTACTTGATTTTATAATCATCTTAATATCTACATGATTCTTGTAATTTTGCAAGCTGGTAGTGGAGATTTCATTTATTTGTTATAATTACTACATTATCTGCCTCCATAGCTCATTCAATATAGATGAATGGAAAGACTGGTTTGATTCCCATCCAAGACATGAGGAACCTTTATCTGGTCTCTTTAGACTATGGAAAAGACTTATTAGAAATGGCATCTTCAGATAGTGGATGTTTTCATATAATAATGGTCTCCGAAATGATGCTTTCCTGTGTTGTCTGAATGAGTGCCAAAGTGATGCTGTAAAAATAATCATAATTTACAATTATGAATCTTTTTTTTTTTTTTTTTTTTACATTTGTTTCCCTATGTTAGTCTTTTATTAGTGTAACCATGTATAATCATTTAGATATGAAGATTTACTGATTAATCAGATTTATTGTACTTACCAGATATTACAATAAAAAACCATTGAAATTACTATAACAACTGTTATAGTTATTGTAATGGTTTTTTTTATTGTAATTCACATTTTAAGTGTGCAGTGATATTTGTCATTCATTGTAAAGACATTTTCTTTTCACCAACAATGATAACATGTCAGCCATTACTAACTTCTCGATTGCTACTTATTGGAAGAAGTGTGCATGCTCGCCGAAGTGAGATTGATCGGTGATTCACAGCTGAAAGAGTGTGTTCATTACCAGGGTAATGAAGGAAACAAGAAGGGAAAATGGAAGTTTGAGAATGCACAACAGAAAATTTTGTTTTTAGGAAGTTTTTGAAAATTTGACAGTCAGAATATATTAATAAAGGATTCCAAAAAGGTAATCTTAGCAAGGTGAACCCTTGGACCGGAAGAGTGAGACTGTGAATAAGTGAATACTAAATAAAAGGAGATATTTAGTATTTCTATTTCGATGTTGGAAGAAATGCAAAAATGGAAATTTTCATCTTCTGTCTCAAGGATGCCAGTGTTATTTTATCAGAACAAGTGATGGAAATAGTGAAATCCGATGCTGTAAAGTGGCTTTAATGAAGAGGCCTTACTTTGATACAATGTTTATAAAGTGGTAAAAGACTTTCTCTAGTAAAAAAATTATCATTTGTGCTTTTATATTTAAATTGCCTGAGGTAAGAATATTCATTCTCTGTGAGACAGTGAGGATCATTGGAACATTACATGCTAAACAAGGAAACACTGCATAGTCCCATGCAAGTTAAGAAGTTTTATATTTTGAGAAGAATCCTGATAAAGAACTGACTCTAATGAATATTTATTCTGTTGGCTGCCCACCATACCAGCTTTGCTTATTCTGTTGTCTATTTCCAGATTTAACCTGCCTCTTCACTGTTTGCAGGAATTTGTGAAAAACAGATTGCTCAGTCTAGTAGACCGATTAAGTACATGTAAAACAAACTATTAATAGAATGAGTCAGAATGAATTACATTATTATTATTATTATTTACATTTTTGTGTTATTAATCTTCTATCAACAATTTTTCTCCAAATTTGGGACAAATGATAATTGTTTCATAATTATCTGAAATAAAATTCTTTAGGGACCAAAAATGCACCTTTATCTAAATGGACTTAGGCAAAATTAACATGACATAATGGCTCTGAGATTAAGTTTTCCAGGTAGATACAATATTTATGTGAGTAAATAAATATTGTATTTGCTTATATTTTGTTACAATTTTGTGTATTCATTGATGTCCCTATGTATGATAAAACAAACATTATATTACAATATGCCATTAATAAACTGTAATTATTATTATATGGGCACCTCCACAGAGTCCAAAATCTATCTGCACAATCCACCATACCTCTCATTAAACCCATTAACAGACAAAGCACTTGCAACCCACTCTGCTCATTCACAACTTTCCAAGCGAAAAATCTAGTCCTCACATCCTTACTAACCACATCTTTATTCAATTTCCAGGGATGACACATTGTTCTGGTCCTTCTAGTCAAGTGCTGAAACATTTCCCCTGCATCTATCCTATAAATCCTTTTAATCAACTTAAATGTTTCTATCATATCTCCTTTTTTTCTTCTATCAACCAACTTCTACAATCTGCCCTCTCTCAATCTATCCTCTTAAGGAACATTCCACAGGCCACTCACCATCGTAGTCACTTGCCTCTGCATCCTCTCCAATACTTCCTCATCCCCAAGAAACCCAGGGGACCAGACTTGAGCACAATAATCCAAATGTGGGCATATCAAGGCCTTATAAAGAGGAATAACTTCTTTATCTCTACTTGTTAATGTGTTCTTCAATAGCGAAGTAATCATGGGCTACCTTAGCAAACTTAGCAATATTTCCTCTAAACTTTAGCTCTCTGTCTACCACCACCCTTAAATCTCTAGCTTCATCTGTTTCCTGGAGTACAGTGCCATGAATGATAACGGCTTATAATCTGTTTATTCCGAAATGCATAACTTTACATTTCTCGACATTAAACTGATACCCATTAACTTTTGCCCATACTGATAGCCTGTTTAAACCCTGCAAGCTCTCCACATTGCCTCGATTAACTATTACTCAACCTAATTTCACATCATCAGCAAACAACTGAATATTACCTTTCAGGTTATTTCCTATATCATTTATGTACAAATTAAAAGCAATGGTCCTAGTACTGAACTTTGTGGCACACCACTAGTCACCCATTTTTGCCTCAATACTGTTCCACCATATACCACTTTCTGATATCTTTCCAGCAACTACCCTCTTATCCACTTAACCAGTGTCATAACCATCTATCCCGATTTGTTCTAATTTGCATAACAGAGTTCCATGTGGTATTTTGTCAAATGCCTTTGCAAAATCTTAATTTTAAATTTTAAAATTTTATAAAACTAAATTTTCATCATCATCATCATCATCAAATTCCTGCCATGTACCCTCAAGGGGTGTACAGGATATGACAGTACTACATGAAAAAATTACATCATTACTAACTTCCTATCTACAATTTTCCTCCAAATCAGTCTGTTACTTTTCAAGACTCCAACATTATCAGATCTTATATTTCTATCGTCTAAGGCACTTTGTACCGTATCAATCCACCTATATCTTGGTCTTCCTCTAGGTCGTTTTCCTGCCAACCTGGCAGAGAACACTTGTTTTGCTAATCTTTCCTCTCCCATTTATTTAATTGACTATACCACCTGAGATTAGCTCTGCTAACACATTCATGGATGCTGACAATGTCAAGTTCTTTCCTAATATCCTCATTTTTAATATGATATTGCCATTGATGCCATCTGTTCACACCTCTAATCTTTCTCAGGACTCTCGTATCTGTGGTCTCTAGTCTTTGGTCAAGTGTTTTACTTCTGACCCAGCTCTCAGATCAATAAGTTAAAACTGGTTTGAAGACTGTCTTGTATACAGCTAATTTAGTTTTCCGACTAATTTCTCTCTTATTCCATATGAATTTATTCAATTGACTTCCCACCGTACCAGCTTTGCTGATTCTGTTGTCTATTTCTATATTTAATTTACTATCTTCAGTAAAAATCGTGCCTAAGTAGCTGAAATGTTTTACTTGTTCCACAGGTTCTCCAGTCACAACACAGTTGACATTTTCAATGATTCTGCCTATTTTCATTGTCTTTGTCTTTTTATTGCTGACCTTCATACCATATCTATTACAACAGCTATTCAATTTAGTCAGAGAATCTTGCAGACTTGTAGCGGATTTATTTAGAAGTATAACATCATCCGCATAAAGCAAACAGCTGACATTAACATCTCCAATTTTGATATCATGTTTAATACCACTTTCCTTCATAAATGATCCATATAGATAATGAATAACAGAGGGGATAATATACATCATTGTCTCACACCAGATTTAACATTAAACAATCTTCCTGTACTTCCTTCAATTCTAACTGCTGATTACAACTCAAATGAAGACTAAGTATTGCTTGATATAATGCCCCATTGACACCATAAGTGTAGTGTATTGAATAGCTTCTCTCTTGGCACCTTGTCATATGCCTTTTCCAAATCGACAAAACTTAAATACAGATCTTTGTTATATTCCCATGCTTTCTCGACTATTTGTCGTAAAGTGAAGATCTGATCCTGACAGCCTCTATTTGGCCTGAATCCAGCTTATTCTTCACCAAGCTTTTCTTCCACAATTCTTCTCAACCGTTTCTCAAGTATACTTGCATAGATCTAGCCAGGAACACTCAGTAGGGAAATACCTCTGTAATTCTCGCATTCAGTTTTATTTCCCTTTTTATATATTAGTACTATGAGAGCTCTACTCCAATCATTGGGAATTCGTCTCTCTGTCCAAGCTTTCTGAACTATGCAATGCAGCCACTGTAAGACTCTTATACCACCATACTTCAGCATTTCTGGTCGAATATCATCTACTCCTGCTGCCTTTCCACATTTCAAGCCTTTGATGACTTTTTCTACTTCAGGAATGGATATGTATTCCTGACTGCATGCCTGGTCAGTGTTTTTTATCACTGTGCTGTCATCACTGCTTGTTTCATTTAGCAGTTTTTCAAAGTAATTACTCCATACTTCAAGGATATCTTTTTCTCCTGTTTTCATGTCACCTTTATCATCTCTAACTCCTTTTATAGCATTCTTTTCTCCATTCCTAAGCTTCTTCAACAACCTCCAGAATATTTTGCCACCTTCTTGATATTTATTTTCTTTATTCTTGCCAAAGTCCTCCCATGACTTTTGTTTAGCTAGTTTTACACACTGTTTAGCTTTCTTACATTTTGTCTCTGTAAGAGTAAAAGCTGACTTATTTGCCAGGAACTTTTGATATGCTTTCTTCTTTTCCTTCACTGCCTCTTTAACTTCCTGTGTCCACCAGGGAGTTCTGATTTTTTTATCCATGCACACAACCTCACCACATGCCTCTCTGGCAGAATCAATCAATGTTTTCTTCAGAGTTTGCCACTGAATCTCCAAGGTTTGATTCCTGTTCTCAAACTCTTTCATTTTCTTTTCAATAATCTTTCTGTATTTTAGTCTACAATTCACATCTGAGAGCTGCTCAACTTTTATTTGCTTTAAAACTTTCTTACATGTTATTCTTTTCAATATGAAATTCAATTTTATCCTGCTCAAGACTAAATAGTGATCACTTCCAATTTCAAATCCTCTGTACACTCTGGTGTCCTGCACCAGGGAGAAAACATCACTATCAACAATAACATAGTCAATGAAACTTTTCTTATTCCTTGCCTCTTCTCTCCATGTGAATTTGTGCACATTTTTATGTTGGAACATGATGTTAGTAATAACCAGTCCATCCTGAGCAGAAATCCAACAGATATTTGCCATTATTATTAGCTTTGCTCTTTTCTCCAAATTTTCCCAAAATATTTTTGTATGTCTGACAATCATTTCCTACTCTGCTATTTAGATCCCCAACAAGGACCAACTTTTCATTTTTCATTGTGTCAGTTGCTTTTTCTAAAGCCTCAAAAAATTCCTCCACTTCTACCTTAGTAGAACCTTCTGTGGGACCATAGGCACAAATAAGTCTCATTGTCCAGTTCCCCATTCTCATATTTGCCCACATTACTCTACTTGAGACTGACTGCCATTCAAGAAGATTAGCCTTGTATTTTGTGTTGAATACTATGGCTACTCCTTCTTTTCCTTGATTGTCATTGCCTGAATATAACATTTTGTATTTATTGCTCAGAAAGATCTCACCAGTTTTGGTCTTTTTTGTTTCAGTCACCCCTATTATGTCGATCTGGTACTTATCTAATTCCTCAGCTAGCTCCATTTCTTTGCCATTCAGGCTTCTTATGTTGATAGTACCGATCTTTAACTCTGGTGATGTTTAGTTGGGGTTTGTTTTCAGATTTCTTCCAGTAGCTGGCTTTTTGCTGTTTGCCCTGGTTCCCTGGCGAAAACCACGGGGGCCTTGTTTAACCGGGCGATGCCCCTGCCGGCATGAAATTTTGTCATGTTGTACCATCATTTTTTATTTTAGTTTAACCAATAAGAATACAATTTTGTCGGCTAAATCCCAAATTGCCAGCCCATCCTCGTTCATTCAGTATCAAAGTAGATACCCAACAGGGTGCACGAAGAGAAGGTGAGGATTGGACATTAGGTCAGAAGTCCTGGTCGGTTCTCCGTTTTCCTTTAAAGGCTATGTGGAGGTCTCCTCTCAGTTATACAGCTTTGACCCTTAATTAAACTAAATTAATTAAACTAAATTAAACTTAATTAATTATTAACGATTAATAAACTTAATTAAACTAAATTTTGGGAAACTATAAATATTAAAATATACTGTATATGGTTGAGGCTTATGTTTGTATTTAAAATTAGAGCTATGTTGTAAAGAAATATGTATATTTCACTTCAGTAGCACTGGCTCTGAGATGCAGCTACAAAATTGAGTTAATAATAAACCAATAAATAAATGTTTACCCTCAAACCATCCATTATTAACAATAGAGAATATATAGTTGATATTGCTACTTAGGTTTGAACATGAACAAGTACAAATGTGGATTACAACTTAAAATTCTGTGTTAAAAATGATGTATACCCACTGAACAGATATATATATATATACAGGGTGTTCGGAATAAATTTGACAGTTTCGTAAGGAAAAAGAAAATCTTCTTTGTATCTATTAAATTTAATGAATTGACAAAAAAACATTACAGGCAGAGTTAATTACAATACTGTCAACAAGATTTACTCAAAATAACCACCATTAGCATCGATCACAGCTTCAATTCTGCTTCGGAACCTCGAACAAGCTGATGCTACAGTCTCCCTGGGAAGGGCCGCAAAAACTGTTTTAATTTTATCCATTAACTGGGCTTTTGTATTACTGGAAGTGCGATTGGTGTCTTTTTCAACTGCGCCCCATACAAAATAATCCATGGGGTTAAGGTCTGGGGAGTTTGGAGGCCAAACATTTGGACTGGTGAAGTCGTAGAAATTTTCAGACAACCATTTTTGACTTTTCCCAGAGGTGTGGCAAGGGGCCGAATCCTGCTGCCATACATACGGCCTACCATTGGCTACCCTTGTTATCCAGGGCTTGACTACAGTTAGCAACTCCACGAACAAAGCCCGAATTCCAATGCCAGGGTTCTTCAACACCTGTTCCTGCAGATTTGCGAGGAATTCTGCTGTACGAACGCAATCAGATCGTCTGCTAGGGATCTTTCTTCTTGCTACATCCTCGTAGTCACCATTGCAAGTCTCTAGTTCATGCCTGATTGTTTTTACTGTATTCAGGGAGCATTGGGCAGCAGTCGTAATATCCTTATTTTGATGGCGGGCACGAATCATCATGATACAAGTTATTCTCTTCCATGATTCAGGTGGGTTCCAGCTATCCATCCTTTCTGACATCTTGTATATGAATGAAGAAGGGTCCAAACTTTTAAATGAAGAGAAGTGTGTGTTAATACATGTAACTTACGGAAAAATATAATTAATTATAAATATGTCAAATTTATCCCGAACACCCTGTATATATATATATCATACTTTACTGTAGAATACTGCAGCAGAACAAAGTTTTATTCTCAGTGGCTTAAAAAAAATGACAAAATTCTCAGAAATTATTTTTTCATTAAAACTAGCTTGGTTTAAAGAATAATTTGTGTATTAGAGAATTATAATTTCAAAATGCAAGCAAAAGTGTAATCCATGGAACAAGCACTTAAGTAGAAGCTGCTTCTCTCAACAGCTGCAGTAGCTATCAGCAACATATACTAATGCTGTAACCTCACAATCAAACTGCAGGATAATTAACACTATACGACAGACATAACATTAAACAAGATTTTTTCCCCATTATCAGTCAAGAAAGGCAAAGTGCAGTGTACATTATTTATTTAATAAGAAGATAGTTGTATAAAGTGTGATAATTTAATTCCCAGAATGCACCTGTAAAAAAAACCTATGTTTGGAACCATACATTAGTGGCTACTGTCACCTAAATGAACAAGTGGTCCCCTTGTTCATTTATACACTGGTTCCCATTTTTGGAAACAGGCCTGGAATTCTTTTTCTGGAATACTCTTGAGTTCCTTTATCACATTATGCTGGATATCAGAAAATTCTTCGTCCTTTTAGTGCATCTTTCATTTTGGAATCAGCCATAAGTCACAGAGAGCTAAGTTGAATGAATAAGCAGAATAATCTAATCTGGTAATCGATTTTTTGGCCAGAAACTCCCACGATCAGCCCACTATGGCTAATTTGGGATTGTTATAGTATTGGTGTGCCAGAGTTAGTTGTGAGTGCTTTGTCCGTTGATAAGTTCAAGGTGATGTGATATTGTGTGGATAGTTTTGGTCTCTCTCTCTCATGATGAGTCTTTGCACTCTATGGAAATGCTCATACAATAATGATAATTAGTGCAGTTCCACTTCATACTTTAAGTCACTATTGATTTCAAAATGCCTCACAGTATTTCTTAAGCTCTGTCAAATTTGATGGAGGTGATACTTTGTTTTGTTCTAGAGAATCCCATTGAACAAAGAATGTATGGAGTTACATCCATTTTCATCATACTGTGATCTTGTGAAAACTCCATGTCCTACGATTAATTAAGCAGGTTAAACTTGTAGCACTTTATTAATTTAAACCGAATAATTTTGTTTACGTGTTTTGCTTATGTTTTGGCTGACAACTTCAGGGAGATATTTAATACACTCACACATGCACTCTCTCTCTCAAATGTTTCCAAGAGTCATGTCATTATTCTTATAAATTAAAAGATATTTGATTGGCTTAACAGAGGTTCTGAATGTGACATCATGTGGTCACTTGCCTTCTCCTCGACTCCACTCCTCCATAAAACACTTTTTGATATCTGTCAGCCACCTTCTAGCAAATCATCAGATTCATATCTATCCCCATTTGCTCCAATTTATGCAGTAGATTTCTATCTAGAATCTTGTCAAATGCTTTTGCAAAGTCTAGCAATATCACTGATTAGCCATTTCATTTGTTTACATATTTCAAGATTTTGGAAATTGTTTCCTTTCAACTGCTGCTACTATTAATATGTGGAATAATATATTTTTAATTATATATGTATGTCAAAGGTGTGCAAAGATGTCTACATCTGTAAGACATTAGAGAAGAATAGAGATCTGCAAGTTGTCCAACTGTGTCATGCAGACTGCAGACAAGAGTATACAAAAGAACACGCAGATAGATTATTATGTCTGTACACAAATGCTAGGAATATCAGAAACAAAGGGATAGAGTTTGTTGCCTAGTCTATATGGGACCTCAGATTGTAGGCATTAGTGCAGTGTTCCTCAACCATCTTTCATGTGTGTGCCCCATTTTTTAATATTAGTTTTTGTGGCCCCCTCCCCAACCTTCCCCCTTTGCAATTCTTGTGTGTTGAGACACTGGCAAAACCCATGAAAGTTAGCAAAAAAAAAAAAAAAAAAATTAGGAATTATAGATACATTCCTAATTGGGTTGTGGGGACAACAGCTGCAAGAGGAACTGCCAATGGTCACGATCCTCTGCCACCAAGCTCAGGTGTTCTGGTGGGATTCCCAAACATGTCCACCGAAGGTTTTGGATATAATCTATCCAGCGAGTCCTTGGCTTTCCACGTGGCCTCCCACCCTCTGGCCTGGCAAAGAGGGCCTGCTGAGGGAGCTTCTCTTGTGGCATTCTGACCAGGTGCCCGTACCAACGTAACTGTGATCTCTCAACATGGAGAAGCAGTGGTTGAGTATTGAGGGTTTCCCGAATTGCAGAGCTTCTGACTCTGTTGAGAATTAATTAAAATTTCTAAATATTCATATAGATTTAAATACGTCATCAAATCTGTTGAAAAGTGTATAGATCTGGCATCACTGCACAGACCGTTGAATCGTATCGGCCTTTCGGAAACATTCGTGATTTCATCATGGGAAGTCTCAAATGTTCTAGAAATGTTTCTTCAAGTATAAATAAGGCTTGAAATGGCAAGAAGGCAGTAACACTGCAACTGTGAGAAGTCGATGGTCGACGTTATTTTACTCCTGTTCACAACGACTGTGATACATGGTATAAAAACAATCTTTTCTAGTGTAAAAAAATGGATAAATTTTTAATTGGACATAAGTGAGCATCTGGCAACTATGGAGCATCAACAAATTCAGGTTCACAGAATGTCACTCCTGAAGTAAAATCAAGAAAGTATGCAGCAGAATATTTAGATTTTGGTTTTACAAAGACTGAAGTAAATGATGAATGTGTGTTATTTGTTCAAAAATTTTGGTGGCTGATAGCATGAAACTGAATAAACTTAAGACATTTGGAAACACTTCATAAGGAGTATGTTAACAAACCTCAAGAGGTCTTTGCTGCCAAACTGAAATGTTTTGAAAAGCAAAAATCTAGCATTAAAAAAGCTTTGTCTATAAATGAAAAAACTTTACTAGCATCTTACAAAGTTGCATATAAAATAGCTAGGTGCAAAAAGCCCCACACTATTGGAGAAGACCTAATTTTGCCAGCTGCGATTGATATTGTGGAAACTGCTTGGAGAAAGTTTTACTAAACAAATACAGTGCATATATCTATCAAATGATACTGTTGTTCGCCGAATTGGTGATGTTTGTGAAGATATGCAGCAACATCTTTTGTCAAAGCTTTGTGACCAATTATTCTCAAATCAGCTTGAAGAGACAACAGATAGCAACAAGGATTGCCATTTAATTGCTTATGTTCAATTTTGTGTTGGATTATCAGCAGATAATCTTGAAGAGTTATTGTTTTGTAAACCAATAGAAAGAAGAGCCACAGCATCTGAATTGTTCAAATATTGGACAATTTTATATGCAAGGCATATAAACATACAGTGCAAAAATTGTGTTGGAATTTGCACTATGCTGCTCAAGTTATGTCTGGAAGGTTTAAAACCCTTGTGAGGGAAAAATCCCCACAATGTATTTGGACACATTGCATGATTCACAAAGCAGCTCTTGCTGCAAAGGAAATGAGTCCTGGTCTAAACATTGTTAACACAATGTTTAGAACCAGTTATAACCATGGTGAATTATATAAAAATGGGACCCTTAAAATGAAGGCTGTTTTCTGAACTTTGCAAAGACATTGCTGGAGCAGAACATTCAGCATTACTAATTTACTGCAAGACAAGACAGTTATCACAGGGAAAATGTTTACATCGTGTTTACGAATTAAGAGACGAAATAGCAATCTTCTTGGAAGACGAAAATCACGAAGAAGCAAAGAAGTTTATAGAGACCGCTTATTTGTGATGAAATTGAGCTACACATATTCGAGAAACTAAATGCATTAAATCTGTAACTCCAAGGTAAAAATACACATATCTTAGAGATGAGTGACAAAGTTAATACCTTTTGTTAAAAACTAGTTATGGAACATAAAAGTACAGCAATAAAAATTAGAAATGTTTGCAAATGTGGATGAATTTATCAAACTTACAAGGCAGAAGAGCAACACACCAAAGTTTTATTTGATTTGCAACTATTGAAAATCATTTGTGTTGACGAAGAATTTTAGAAATTATTTTATAACTGACGACAACATAATGGCAATGTACGAGTCAGTTAGAAACCCATTTCAAATTACCCCTGAAGGCTTCTTAATTGAAGAAGAGGAACAATTTATAGACTTCATGTCAAGCAGCGAAATCACAAGACAATTTGCATCTAAATCTCTGTTTGAATTTTGGGCCAGTGTTGATGATGAATTTTCTGCACTAAAGTCAAGAGCTTTTCATGCACTTTCAATTCCAACATGTTATCCTTGTGAAATTGGGTTTTCTGCAGTGGCTGCCTTAAAAACGAAATATAGTTCTCAGTTAAATATAGAAAGAGAACTAAGAGTGTCAATTTCCAGTGTATCGCCATCATATGAAAAGCTTTGATCCTTAACATAGGCCTAAGAAAGCCATTCATTTTAGATTCATTGTTATGTTTAGTTTTAATTAGTTGCTCGGTATATTTTGCAATATTGATACGTTTTCGTAAGCATAACTAGTTTATTCAGTATACTTGATTTTATACATTTTATTTTCAGAGTGTATTTTATGTTTTTGTTTTTATATTCGTATTGTGTCAATAAATAGTTTCATCAAATGCTTTTGTTTCAATGAAGAAGTTTTTCCTTTGATTTTAACAAAGCCTCCCCCCCCTCCACTTTAGGTATTTTGCACCCCGAAAGGATATCAGAATCAGACATACTAACAGGTATCGAGCGTAAAGGGTGCAATATTTTTAGGAATGATGGAGAGGAGAGGGCCTGCTAATGATATCGGATGACTTGAATCCAGTTTGAGTTGAGACCTACGATTGTAGTACTACTACTAACAATATTTCATGTGGCAGTGAGTTGAAACCATCTGATGTCAGGTGGAATCTAATGAGATCAATTGCATAGTGGGGTGTTGTTACAGACCTGGTGGATCGGTTGCTAGTGATGAAGAAATGCATCACCAAATAGGAAAGATGAGCAAGAAAAGAGTAATCATAATGAGAGACTTGAATTATCCAAATATTGATTGGGTAACAGTAGAATCTCATTAGAAGAATGAAAATGCATTTATTGAGCTGTTGCAGAACGAATTCCTCAAGCACCATGTGACAGAAGGAACTCAAAGTCAAAGGGTGTTAAATTTGATTATAGTGTTAGAGGACATTTCAGTTGAAGACGTAACTATTCTTCCTCCGGATAGTGACAGTGCTCATGCAGTACTCACTTGGGAAGATACTAAGTTTATGAATGTTCCATGCTGAACTACAAACAAAGCAGAAAATTATAACCAACTGAGGAGTATACTGAGTTCACTGGAAGGAGATTGGTTGCTGGATGGGAAGAATATCGACAGTGTATGGGAAGCATTTAAACAATACTTAAATGATGCGATATCATTTATTTTGGAGGTTGTTGAAGTAGCTTAGAAATGGAGATAAGAGTGCTGTAAAAGGAATTAGAGATGATAAAAGTGACATGAAAACAGGAGAAAAGATATCCTTGAAGTATGGAGTAATTACTTCAAAAAATTGCTAAATAAAACAAGCAGTGATAACAGCACAGTGGTAAAAAAACACTAACCTGGCATACAGTCAGGAATACGTATCCATGCTTGAAGTAAAAAAGCCACCAAAAGCCTGAAATGTGGAAAGGCAGCAGGAGTAGATGATATTTGACCAGAAATGCTCAAGTATGGAGGTATAAAAGTCTTACAGTGGCTGCACTGCATAGTTTAAAAGGCCTGGACAGAGAAACAAATTCAAGATGACTGGAGTAGAGCTCTCATAGTACCCATAATCTAAAAACAGAAATAAAACTGAATGTGAGAATTGCAGAGGTATTTCATTACTGAGTGTTCCTGGTAAGATATGTGCAAGTATACTTGAGAAACTGCTGAGAAGGATTGTGGAAGAGAAGCTTGTTGAAGAACAAGCTGGATTCAGGCCAAATAGAGGCTGTCAGGATCAGATTTTCAATTTACAACAGATAGTTGAAAAATCATGGGAATATAACAAAGATCTGTATTTGAGTTTTGTAGATCTGGAAAAGGCATATCACAAGGTGCCAAGAGAAAAGCTAATCAAAATGATACAGTAGTGTGGTGTCAATGGGGCATTAAATCAAGCAATACTTAGTCTTTATTTGAGTTGTAAGTCAGCAGTTAGAATTGAAGGAAGTACAGGAAGATAGTTTAATGTTAAATCTGGTGTCAGACAAGGATGTACATTATCTCCTCTGTTATTCATTATCTATATGGATCACATTATGAAGGAAAGTAGTATTAAACCTGATATGAAAATTGGAGATGTCAATCTCAGCTCTTTGCTTTATGCAGATGACATTATACTTCTAAATAAATCCGCTACAAGTCTGCAAGATTCCCTGACTAAATTGAATAACTGTTGTAATAGATATGGTATGAAGGTCAGCATTAAAAAGACAAAGTCAATGAAAATAGGCAGAAACATTGAAAATATCAACTGCATTGTGAATCGAGAACCTATAAAAAAGTAAAACATTTCAGCTACTTAGTCACGATTTTTAGTGAAGATGTAAATTAAACATGGAAATAGACAACAGAATCAACAAAGCTGGTAGTGCCTCTGATGATGTTGTTTAATCTAAGTCTGAGCTCTGGTAAGATTCCAAGGGAGCTGAAAGAGGGTGAGATAGTTCCATTACATAAAGGTGGCTCCAAGACAGGAGTAGCAAATTACAGACCAATTAGCATCTCTGGAGTGGTGGTTAAAGTGTTGGAAAAGTTGGTTAAAAGTAAAATTCAGGAATGGGTGGATAGTAATATGATACTCTATAGGGGCAGTGTGACTTTGTAAAAGATAGGTCCTGCCTCAGTAATTTATTTACATTTTATAATAAGGCAGTGGTGTAGCTAGAGCTTTTGCTGCCTGGGGCAGTCCCTGAGTTTGACACCCCTCTCAATACACACCAAAAATACTACAAAAAGTCAAAACGACATATAGGGAAATAAATTAAAACACTATGTTTATTTTTGAAGTAAAACTTTAATTTGAACATTCTAATATGTTATTTTTCTTGCTTTTCTGTTAGCAAAATCGTCGAAGTCTATTTCATAGTAATGTAGGTCATTCTTAATCAATGTTATTTAGAGAAACTCCTCTCGCAACTAGCAAACTTATAACAATTGTGAAGAAAATTCGCTGTAGTATCATGATAGTTGGAACTGAGTTCTCGAGATTGTATTTTAGAATTAATTGCAAAAGTTCAAAAATGTTGAAAGTGCCGCCCGGGGCAGACCGTCCCCTCTGTCCCCTCTAGCTACGCCTCTGTAATGAGGGCATTTGACAGAATACTGCATGGAAAACTATTACATAAGTTGCAGCAAATGGGAATGGATAATGGGGTGTCTGATAGACATCAGAGGGTGGTGTATGATGGAGTAGAATTGAGGCGGAGTGCCCCAGGCACTCTGCCTCATTACTGGTGGAGTGTCCCAGGGCTCAGTACCAAGACCACTACTCTTTAATTTGTACATTAACGATATAACAGAAGATTTGAATGTGTGCTATTGAGTTGTTTGCCGATGATACAAAACCAAGTAGGGCAATAGTTGATATAGGTGATGTAGATATCTTACGGGAGGATTCAAATAAATTGGCAGTATGAGTAAAGGACAGTGGTTGTCAGTTCAGTGTTATAAAATGTAAGGTAATGCAATTTGGGTTGAAAATATTACACACTTCATGTCATGTTGATGGCACTAGTTTACAGAAAATTGACGAGATTAAGGATCTGGGGATGAAGGAGCGGATAGCGATTTGAAATTCAGAGGTCATATTACAAGAGTTGGCACAATAACTCAGAGAATTACTTGGATGCTGAAGAACATATTGACAAGTAAAGGTAGATGTTGGCTATGTTGTACAGATTTGGTTGCCTGTTTCTTGAGGATTGGGAAGTGGTGGAAAGGATTCAGAGACGAGTAATCAAGCTGGTAACAGGTTTGTGGAATGTTCCCTATGAGGATAGATTGAGGTTGTGTGGTTTGCAGAGTTATAGCTGATAGGTGGTTGAGAGGGGCTATGGTAGAAACAATGGGATTCTGTAAGATTGACACAGAAAAAATTTTTCATTACATGGAGAGTAGGGAGAAAACGAGGAGTCATACTTGGAAGTTGTCTAAGAGTGTGGTTAGTAAGGGTGTGTGGACTAGATCCTTTACTTGGAGAGTGGTGAATGAGTGGAATGGATTTCCAGAGGGTTGTGAGCACCGCAACAGTGAATAGGTTTAAGGAGATGTATGATAGGTATTGTGCTAATGGAATGGGTCTCCTGCGATGAGTCTTTTGACTCCATGGAGTATCCATATAAATAATAATAATATATATTTCATTTATTTATTTTTATTTAATACCAGTCATAGTGTACATGGACAAGTGTCTAGCAAGCAAGAAAGAATCAGTTGATTTTTTCTTCTACAATGGAACATTGTAGAAAAACAGAGAAAAATTGCAGAGAAACATTCTTTCATGTAGATAGTTTTGTTACAGTGAAAATGATGTCCTAATTTAACATGACAATTGGTATATTGGATTTAGGATCCTGGATTACTTATGGTTCTATTTAAAATTAACTCTTAGGGAGAAAGGTTAAGTGGGTAGAATATGTACCTTTCATATGTTTGGGATTTTTAGACCATATGAAAGAATGTTTTTCTTCATGTTGTCTTAAATAGAATATAGCTTTGATGTAGTTTATTTAATTTATTTATTGTAATTTTATTTTATTTTCACTAGAGTTTAGGCAGGTAGAATAACCGTTGATCAAATCATTCCCTTTAGCCTAATATGTGAAATGTAATTTAACTTGCCTCTGTGTATCTGTGTGAATATATATATATGTATGTATGTGTGTGTACTCCAGATGATGACCTTAATATGAAGGTTGAAACGTTGAGAAATTAAAATAATTTTTTGTCACAATGTTGTAGAGTCCATAAATTGTGTAAAATGAATGCTGATCACCGTGTAACACTAAAGGAAAGGATTCTGATAATTCATGGAGATTCGACACACAAGTGATGCAATCACTATGGTAAGTTGAAGATTCAGGTTTCTGTTTTGATTAACCAGCTCTGGCATTTTTAAAACTATGTAGAGATACCAATATCATTCCAAACTATATCAGAATGAAAAGAAAATTTATCTCGATGAAAGCACTACAAATATACCACCACATGGAGAAAGTGTTAATCAGAACAGATCCAGGCTACAAGAAAGCACTTGGCTCATGCTCAAAACCAGGTCATGAATTTAAAATCTGAACTTTCAAGTTGTTTGACCCCAGATATTTTGGATATCCTTGAGAGAATTCTGGACAACTCAGCATATCTGGGAAACAAAGAAGGCAAAACTCATATCCAAATTTCTTTGACTTAAAGGTCGACAATATTCGGAAAACCAACGGACATATTTGAATTCCTCCGCAGTGAACAATAACAGCCCATCACGAGCAAGTGATAACAACCATCCAGAAGCATGGGTCAACAGGCGCCACCAACTGCCTTCGGCGAACAGTCACATAGTCAACCAATTGAACCACGTCCTAAACAATGATGAGCTCGCAGTACTCAGCAAAGGTTTAAACTTTGCCATGCCACCCAGAACTATTAAAAAACTTGATTTCATTTACCATATAGAAAGAAGCTTAAGATTTATCCCTATTACCATAGCAGATAAAGTATGTTTGGAAACTTCTGACTTTATAAATTTTAATTATACTAAAACCATAACCAGCAACCTAACAAAATCGGAATTGATAGCAGTAAAATCACTAAAATTAAATCCGGACGTTGTAATTACTAGAGCCAATAAAGGCAGTGCCACAGTTATTCTAAATTGAACCATTTATTTGGAAAAAAATGAATCTAATAGTCTCAGACAACAGCACATATCAACTAGTTAACTATGACCCTTCCAATCGAATAAAAAAGAAAATGGAGAAGCTACTTAAATCCGTCACCACATGGCGTGAAGATGCTGTTAAAAAATTGATTCTGCACTATGCTTGTTCCCCGAGAATTTACAAGAGTCTACCGAAAATTCACAAACAAAACACGCCACTCCGGCTGATAGTCGAAGGTATAGACAGCCCCAATTATCACCTGGCCGAGAAACTAGCGTCAAGGAGTTGATAGGTCATTTCCCCTCCTATTTAAAAACATGCAACACTTTGTAAACAAAATCAAAGACATCACGCTGGAAAAGATGATTTATTAGTCAGTTTTGACGTCTCTGCCCTCTTCACAATCAAAGACACAATTCTATTACAGGACAAATTCCCTCCCGATATCACAGCGCTCTTTGCACATCTACTATGTTCTGGCTATTTTGTGTGGCAAAACACTTTCTACCTTCAAAAAGAAAGCACAACTGTGGGCTCACCCCCCCGCATTGCTAACTTTTACATGGAACATTTTGAGCAACGTGCTCTCGATTCCTCTCCTTTAAAACTCAAAGTTTGGCTTAGATACATTGACGATGTTTTCGCTATCTGGCCCCATGGCCGCCAGACACTAGATACTTTCCTCAGCCACCTAAACAAACAACACAAACACATATAATTCACAATCGAGATTGAAAAGCAGAGCACACTTTCATTTCTAGATACACTTGTCACACGTCTTACTTATGGCAGTCTTTCCTTCACTGTTTACCGGAAACCGACACATACCGGCCAATATACACACAGAAACTCCTACTACCACCAACACAAAAACTAGGGGTCATTAATACACTTTAAAAACAGGGCTGAAGATTTTATCCAATGAACAAACACTTAAAGATGATTTAAAAGTTATCAGCAATACCTTCCTAAAAAAATGGTTACAGCCAAATTACTATCAGCAGAATCCTGTACAAGACCTCATTTAAAAACAAAAATAAAACAAGACTACAATAAAACTGTAATCATTCCCTACATTAAAGGGATATCAGACAAAATAAACAGAATACTACAAAAATACAACCTTAAAGCTACCTTTAAATCTCCTGCAAAATTAAAGAACTTGCTCAACTCATTCAAGGATCCATTGGCTTACCCTGGAATATACTGTATTCATTGCACCTGTAATTTGCCCAATGTAGGAGAAACAGGATGAACAATTTCTATCAAAAAAAAGGAACATAAACAACACATTAAATATAATAACTATGGTCAAGCTGGTATATCTGATCATGCCCTGAACACTTTACATAGAATTGACTGAA